>NC_084559.2:36430645-36640645 GCF_033978685.3 Nerophis lumbriciformis | reverse complement strand
AAGAAAACACATTGAATGAGAAGGTGTGTCCAAACGTTTGGCCTGTACTGTATATACTGTATGTACGTATAATGATAACCGTGCTGTCCAGTTGCTATATCTTGTTTTCTTACACTTTTGAGTCTCATTTGCAAGTTTTACTGTATATACGTATTACTTATATTATTGTATATAATTATTAGGTATTACTGTATGTAGTAAAATAGCAGTAGCAATTCCAAGACGTTGTATGGCTTTAGCATAAAGGCTACAGTGACTACGTTTACACTGCAGGCCAAAAAATTTTAACATTTTTACAGCTGACTGTTTACACTGCAAGTAAAATGTGATTTTTATCAGACTCCATTAAAGCGCACCGACCCTAATGTGGTCTCAACATTACTTCGATAAAGTGAGAAAAAAGGAAGTTGCTTCTACTACAAAATAAAATAAATGTCGCAACACCTTAAAAATTAGTGTTGGTTTTTACGCGAAAATAAATGAAAGTAATATAATGTATGAATGGATGTATATAGTTTAATATATTTGGGAGGGTTGTAATCTTTTTATGCCTGTTAAGTAGAGTCGACACGGACATCAGCTTTATTTTTCAACTCGCATGTACCGTATTTTTCAGGCTATAAGTCGCAGTTTTTTTCATAGTTTGGCCGGGCTCCAGTGCGAGTTATATATGTTTTTTTCCTTCTTTATTATGCATTTTCGGCAGGTGCGACTTATACTCCGGTGCGACTTATACTCTGAAAAATACGGTAAGCAAATGCGCCACAGCGTCAGTTCCGGTCCTTCAACAATCGCTATTTCTTCGGAATCAAAATATATATTCATATATTTCATATGGCCGATTATTTGTGCACAATTGACAAGTGATGCACCCAAAATTCGGTCGTCTTAAATAGAGTTTGTAGCTGAGATAGGCTACAGCGCCCCCCCGCGACCCCAAAGGGAATAAGCGGTATAAAATGGATGGATGGATGGATGGATGCTCAGCAAAACCGAATGTTGTGATGAAATATCCACTTCCGCTGGCAACCGCGTCTTTCCCCGCGCACACACGAGTGACGTAGCTCTCCCAAAGCTGACGGAAAAAATCACATTCAGGTTGCGTTGCGTTTAGACTGAAGTCCCATTTGAAAAGATCAGATCAGATTCAATCAATCAATCAATCAATCGGTGTCGCGTGGGGTGCTGGAGCCTATCTCAATCAAAGTTTATTTATATAGCCCTTAATTACAAGTGTCTCAAAGGGCTGCACAAGCCACAACGACATCAGATTCTACATTCCCATCGTATTCAGGACTATCTCCTGATGTGGCCCGAATCTGATACCAAAAGATCAGATGTATGCGGCCCCTGAGCTAAAATGAGTTGGACACCCCTGATGTACAGTATTACAGTAAATGTAACAGCTGCAGCAAAAAAAAAAAACATTTTAGTGGCTAAACAAAGAGAGGTAGCTAACATAGAAGCGGTCGGACAAAAAAAATAAAAATTTAGACTTCCCGCGGGCTGGATTTTGGACACGGGCGGGCCGTATTCGGGGACCCCTGGTTTAGACTGGCAAAAAAAAATCAGATTTGGTGTGCAGTGTAAACGGGGCCAGTGTGTCGTCTTAGCCAGGATGCAATCTTTGCCATTGAGCTGAATATGCCAAATGCCCTATATATTGTTTATACTATAAGTATTGTATTTATGACACACTAGCTGTTTGATTGTAACATGCATCTTAGTTGTAGTTTTGATTAACAAAATTGGAAGTGATGAAATCGCCATGTAAAATTGCTAACGCTAATTCACAATGTAAATTAGCATTGAGCTAGCACATTTTTAAAAGTGGAGCCTCACTGTAGAGCATACTTGCCAACGTTGAGACCTCCGGGGGGTTTGAGGAGGTCGGGGTGGGCGGGGCCGGGGGGCGGGGTTAAGGGGGGAGGAGTATATTTAGAGCTAGAATTCACTGGAATTCAAGTATTTCTTATATATATATATATATATATATATATATATATATATATATATATATATATATATATATATATATATATATACAAACCCCGTTTCCATATGAGTTGGGAAATTGTGTTAGATGTAAATATAAACGGAATACAATGATTTGCAAATCATTTTCAACCCATATTCTGTTGAATATGCTACAAAGACAACATATTTGATGTTCAAACTGATAAACATTTTTTTTTTTTGCAAATAATCATTAACTTTAGAATTTGATGCCAGCAACACGTGACAAAGAAGTTGGGAAAGGTGGCAATAAATACTGATAAAGTTGAGGAATGCTCATCAAACACTTATTTGGAACACCCCACAGGTGTGCAGGCTAATTGGGAACAGGTGGGTGCCATGATTGGGTATAAAAACAGCTTCCCAAAAAATGCTCAGTCTTTCACAAGAAAGGATGGGGCGAGGTACACCCCTTTCTCCACAACTGCGTGAGCAAATAGTCAAACAGTTTAAGAACAACGTTTCTCAAAGTGCAATTGCAAGAAATTTAGGGATGTCATATCATCAAAAGGTTCAGAGGATCTGGAGAAATCACTCCACGTAAGCGGCATGGCCGGAAACCAACATTGAATGACCGTGACCTTCGATCCCTCAGACGACACTGTATCAAAAACCGACATCAATCTTTAAAAGATATCACCACATGGGCTCAGGAACACTTCAGAAAACCACTGTCACTAAATACAGTTGGTCGCTACATCTGTAAGTGCAAGTTAAAGCTCTACTATGCAAAGCGAAAGCCATTTATCAACAACATCCAGAAACGCCGCCGGCTTCTCTGGGCCCGAGATCATCTAAGATGGACTCATGCAAAGTGGAAAAGTGTTCTGTGGTCTGACGAGTCCACATTTCAAATTGTTTTTGGAAATATTCAACATCGTGTCATCCGGATAAAAGGGTAAGCGAACCATCCAGACTGTTATCGACGCAAAGTTCAAAAGCCAGTATCTGTGATGGTATGGGGGTGCATTAGTGCCCAAGGCATGGGTAACTTACACATCTGTGAAGGCACCATTAATGCTGAAAGGTACATACAGGTTTTGGAACAACATATGCTGCCATCTAAGCGCCGTCTTTTTCATGGACGCCCCTGCTTATTTCAGCAAGACAATGCAAAGCCCCATGTGTATATATATATATATATATATATATATATATATATATATATATATATATATATATATATATATATATATAGTACAGTAATGAAAACACAGTTGTTCTACTAACTGTACTGTACTTGCTGCTTACTTAAAAAAAAAAAACAACACTTACCGTATTTTCCGCACTATTAGCCGCACCTAAAAACCACAAATTTACTCAAAAGCTGACAGTGCGGCTTATAACCCGGTGCGCTTTATATATGGATTAATATTAAGATTCATTTTCATAAAGTTTCGGTCTCGCAACTACGGTAAACAGCCGCCATCTTTTTTCCCCGTAGAAGAGGAAGTGCTTCTTCTTCTACGCAAGCAACCGCCAAGGTAAGCACCCGCCCCCATAGAACAGGAAGCGCTTCTTCTTCTACTGTAAGCAACCACCCGCCCGCGTAGAAGAAGAAGAAGCGCGCGGATATTACGTTTCATTTCCTTTGTGTGTTTACATCTGTAAAGACCACAAAATGGCTCCTACTAAGCGACAGGTTTCCAAGACGCAATCTCTCCATCCGCACACGGACTACTATTTCACAGCAACTGCCTAAAGACTTTCAAGAAAAGCTGGCTACTTTCCGTGCATATTGTAAAAACAAGATAGCTGAAAAAAAGATCCGGCCAGAGAACATTATCAACATGGACGAGGTTCCACTTACTTTTGATATTCCTGTGAACCGCACTGTGGATACAACGGGAGCACGTACGGTGAATATTCGCACCACAGGGAATGAGAAGTCATCCTTCACTGTGGTTCTAGCTTGCCATGCTAATGGCCAGAAACTTCCACCCATGGTGATATTCAAAAGGAAGACCTTGCCAAAAGAGACCTTTCCAGCCGGCGTCATCATAAAAGCTAACTCGAAAGGATGGATGGATGAAGAAAAGATGAGCGAGTGGTTAAGGTAAGTTTACGCGAAGAGGCCGGGTGGCTTTTTTCACGCAGCTCCGTCCATGTTGATATACGACTCCATGCGCGCCCACATCACGCTGGTTTTTAATATATTATTAAAGTTTGACTGACCTATCTGACTGGTTTTTTGACATTCCTTTAGCGCAGTTAGATGCGGCTTATAACACGGGGCGGCTTATAGGTGGACAAAGTTTTGAAATATGCCGTTCATTGAAGGCGCGGCTTATAACCCAGGGCGCCTTGTGGTGCGGAAAATACGGTACCTTTCACTATTTGAGTAGCCTTTGTTCTGCCATTTGAGTACTGGCGAGCAATCTCTGAATCCGGGAACATCCTTCACGGATTTGTTGAAAACATCCGCAAATGAGAACGGGATGATGCTTGCAGCTATCAGCATAGCCATCTTTGTCTCGGCATATGTTACACCCTCGGGTCTCCATTTAGCAAGGTGGCCCATAATACTGGGCTGTGACCGGTGCTGCGTTGCAGCCGCCTTGTGCTTCTCTGACTGTTCATAAGTGACTATATCCATTCGGCCACCAAGTTCAATGGAGAAGTCTAATCTACAAAATGTGCAGGCAGTATAACCCTTCCCCTTCGAGCTGTCCTGGATAAACTGAAATTCTTGTTTCCAATCATTTTGGAACTTGCAAGCGTACTTCTTCTTCTTACTCGTCGTCGCCAATACTGTCTCTTCTTCGTTCTTCTGCTTCGTCTCTGTTATGTTTTTGGACGTTACTCCTTGCCTTAGTTTTGAAGCAATGCATGATGGGAATCCGGATGTTGTGTGTCAATGTATTAACGTGCCAGCTGGAATAAACAAACGCTGAGAAATAGCTCCGTGCCTGCCTACTTTATGGCTTATAGATAAACCTATGGATAACGGAGACATATATAATAGTCTCCTTTTCAGGTGAGAGAGGATGCTAAAGGCAGTGCCTTTAAGGCACGCCCCCAATATAGTTGTCCGGCTGGAAATCGGGAAAAGTTCGGGAGAATGGTTGTCCCGGGAGATTTTCGGGAGAGGCACTGAAATTCGGGAGTCTCCCGGAAAATTCGGGAGGGTTGGCAAGTATGCTGTACAATTTAACGCCTTTGCCTTAACTGCCACTTTTCCATGCTGGAATTACACCTAATAATGTGCAAAACAGCCAAAAAAAACGTAAAAAGCGTTAAAAATCGTTTTTATGCTCACCAAGATTAGATCTGGCAATTTTTTTGCAAAAACGTGTTAAATTTGCAATTCCATTTTGTAAAGTTAAAGTACCAATGATTGTCACACACACACGAGGTGTGGCGAAATGTTTCTGTGCATTTGGGTGGGATCAGTGAGCAGCAGCGGTGGCCGCGCCCGGGAATCGGGAGAATGGTTGTCCTGGGAGATTTTTGGTGATTCAACCCCCAATTCCAACCCTTGATGCTGAGTGCCAAGCAGGGAGGTAATGGGTCCCATTTTTATAGTCTTTGGTATGACTCGGCCGGGGTTTGAACTCACAACCTTCCGATCTCAGGTCGGACACTCTAACCACTAGGATACACATTTCCAGTAGTTCTTCTAAATCGTTGGATTTGTGCAAGATTAGGGGCCAAATTCAGAGAGATGGGACTTTTCTTTTTTTGTTTTGTTTCATTCTCCTTTGTTCCCCTTTGAGTAACTGTGGTGTCTTCGTCACGGTGCATGCCAGATTAATGTCTTTGCTGGAGCTGTCGACGCATGCAAGAAGAGAGGCATTTCCTTCCTGACCTCCAGTGAGCTTCAAAGCAAAGCATTCCTTCAAAAGTCACAGTCTGACCTGCAACCGAGGTCGGGGCAGTCTGATTGAAAGAGCAACGTTCTTCTGTTTCCTGTTATCTCTCACACTTCTTTTTAAAACAGATTGCTCAGTCTTGCCTTATGAAACGTTAAATTTAGACATCACAAAGGGAACTGGTATTTTATTTTTTTAAATTTTTTTCAGAAATAGAACAGTATGGTGATTGTTTAGCCTGTGTGTTCATGTCTTTTAAAAGGGTTGGGTGAACGTACCGGTAAATCAAAGTCAAGTACATGTGCTGACGTCACTGCTGTGTTAGTCACTGACCTTCACTGAGAGTCACCGCTTATAACCCAAGTGATTTGTGCGCCTGGTCTCGTTCCTTCTACACCTTTATGACGAGTCCACTATTCAACAAACTCCAGTAAATCTCCCGTCTCACGGGGATTGTTAGTTAACCTTTATAATAATGAAAGATGGATTAACTGCTGCATATCCGAAGCAGCATCATTTGAAACAAAGCTTGGGCCGACAACACGTTTTGCTGGATTTGAGTATTTCCCCGTAAACAAAAACATTGACACCAAATTGAGCGCTAATGCAGGGGTGCCCACACTTTTTCTGTAGGCGAGCTACTTTTCAATTGACCATCATTCATACACATACACTTGTGAAGGACATAATGTCATGGCTGTCTTGACTTTCCAATCATTTCTTCAACTCTTATGTTTTTTGTGATAGAGTGATTGGAGCACATACTTGTTGGTCACAAAAAACATTCATGAAGTTTGGTTCTTTTATGAATTTATTATGGGTCTACTGAAAATGTGACCAAATCTGCTGGGTCAAAAGTATACATACAGCAATGTTAATATTTGGTTACATGTCCCTTGGCAAGTTTCACTGCAATAAGGCGCTTTTGGTAGCCATCCACCAGCTTCTGGTTGAGTTTTTGACCACTCCTCTTGACAAAATTGGTGCAGCTCAGCTAAATGTGTTGGTTTTCTGACATGGACATGTTTCTTCAGCATTGTCCACACGTTTAAGTCAGGACTTTGGGAAGGCCATTCTAAAACCTTAATTCTAGCCTGATTTAGCCATTCTTTTACCACTTTTGACGTGTGTTTGGGGTCATTGTCCTGTTGGAACACCCAACTGTGCCCGAGACCCAACCTCCGATGATTTAAGGTTGTCCTTAACCTCTAAAGGCCTTAGTGGCCACATGCGTGGACAGCACCTTTTAGCTCTTATTTCCAAAATTGTGTACACTACTGAATTGGGGTCTTATGCCGACATATGGACACTTATACTGCTACCTGGTGGTGTCAGAAGAATATAACATACAATGGAATTTTGAAAAAAAAGTGTAAAAATAAAAATTTGCATGTCAGTACCCACGAAGTATAAACGTGTGTGCACTTATGGACTAAGTACATCGTTTTAAAAGATGATTTTTAGTTTGTATTCTAATTAGGGTCCAATAAGCCCAAATAGCAAAGACAAATAAAAAAGCATGTAAGCAAACAGCTTGGGCCTTAAGAGGTTAAGAATTTGGAGGTAGTCCTCTTGTTTCATTGTCCCATTTACTCTCTGTAAAGCACCAGTTCCAATGGCAGCAAAATAGGCCCAGAGCATAATACTACCACCACCATGATTGACGGTAGGAATGGCGTTCCTGGGATTAAAGGCCTCACCTTTTCTCCTCCAAACATATTGCTGGGTATTGTGGCTAAACAGCTCAATTTTTTTTTCATCTGACATCACATGAACAAAGATAAGACCTTTTGGAGGAAAGTTCTGTGGTCTGATGAAAGAGACGTTTTTGTAAACAAGTTAAAGGTGTTTAATGATAATACAAGCATGTTTAACACATATAGATTTCTTTCTTTCATGAAGACAAGAATATAAGTTGGTGTATTACCTGATTATGATGACTTGCATTGATTGGAATCAGACAGTCGTGATGATAACGTCTGCAGTTTTGAATGGAAGAGAAAAAAAGTCCACCTTTTCTGACCAATACCACATGAAAGTGGTTGGTTTTTGGCATCTTATTTGTCCAGCTTGCATACTCCTTTTTATACACTTTACAGGAAATACATCGACGGCCAACTTTGTAGCTTGCTAGCTTGTGCACGCTAGCTTTCTGAGAATCTTATTTTGTTAGCGCAGGCAGGATGAAGCAGCGCTTTTATTGTGAAGACTGAACCCGGGCAGTCGTCTTTAAAGTTTTGACAGAAGGTACGGCGCGAGAGTCTTCAAATAAAAATGTTTCTCGACTTCTTGTCGGTCATTTTTTCTTAAAAATGATCTCACAGCAGCCAGCACGCTCGGGTGCCGTGAATGTCAATCAAGTGACGAAAGTGACGTCTTGGTGAAGATTGATGATCGCTAATTTTTAGGTCTATTTTTTTTAATGCCTGGCTGGCGATCGACTGACACACCCTCCGCCAGCTACCGGTAGCTCGCAAATTATTTGGGAAAGTCCGGCGGGTCAGACTGAAAAGCTTAACGGGCCACATGCGGCCCCCGGGCCTGAATTTGCCCATGTCTGGTCTATCCTATTCTAACTCAGAAGTTAGGTGAAGCCTTGAAAACTCACACTTTTGAACATGCTGGCCCAGGGTGAAGATTTTCATATCTCTGTTTTCAGCTTGTGCTGAGCGTGTGAGGACAACTTAAACAGGGAGTATATGGCTTGTCCACGGATGACGTCACAATCAAGCCCCATCATTTTCACCCTCGAAAAATACACAGGCAAAAACAAATACTGAAATAATTCATTGGAAATAATATTTCTGGCTGTGACCCACCATGTTTGCTATGGTGCTGCCTATGAGAATGACGTATTGTCACAATTTTGCGCAAAATTTAGACATACTGAAATAACCTTTTTAAGTGTACCGTATTTTTCGGACCACAGCGCGCACCGGATTAAAAGGGGCACTGCTGATGAGCGGGTCTATTCAGTTCTATTTTCATACAAAAGGCGCACCGGATTATAAGGCGCATTAAAGGGGTCATATTATGATTATTTTCTAAATGGAAAACACTTTCTTGGGGTCTACATAACATGTAATGGTGGTTCTTTGGTCAAAATGTTGCATAGATTATGTTTTACAGATCATCTTCAAGTCACTTTCTGACAGTCGCCTCAGGATGCGCCATTTTGTGGGCGGTCTTATTTACGTGGCTCACCTTCGACAGCGTCTTCTCCCCGTCATCTTTGTTGTAGCGGTGTAGCGTGCAAGGACGGGTGTGGAAGAAGTGTCAAAAGATGGAGCTAACTGTTTTAATGACTTTCAGACTTTACTTCAATCCATAACGGAGCAGCATCTCCTCATCCATGGCTCTATAATGCAACATTAACGCCGGAAATGTGTCCCGTGAAAAACCGTCCGACCGGAACCCTCTAATAACTAAAGTTCCGCGGGTGAATTATGTAAACCCACTACAGTTTTTAGTGTTTTGATAGCTAGTCTACTGAAAAATATAAGTACCGTATTTTTCGGACTATAAGTCGCAGTTTTTTTCATAGTTTGGCCGGGCTCCAGTTCGCCACATATATGTTTTTTTCCTTCTTTATTATGCATTTTCGGCAGGTGCGACTTATACTCCGGTGCGACTTATACTCCGAAAAATACGGTAAGACTTTTATAACGCTACTTTATATTAGAAATGGCAGCAGCGGAAGATGAATGTCACATAACAAGATAGTGAAAGAGAAGAAGCTTATGACTACGGTGTCGGCACGGACTACAATGGCGGACGCGCGCGCATTTTCAGGACTTATGCAGATCCCAAATACACATCAGCAGGTACCAGAAGGTAAGAAAAGTTGGTTTTGCATAATATTGTGAAACAAAACACCAGATAATATCTGCTAATAGGTGCCATTTTGCGGTCCTTATACACACACCATAATAATACTTGTACATTTAATGCGCCGACAATAGCTTACCGAAGTCTTACTGAAAATATTTTTACAGATTTTTGAGTGCCCTGTGTAATGTTATATATTCTCAATGGAACATATAAAGTTTTAGTGTTGTTTACTGGCGTCATCTTGCAGTCTACACGTATCTCTTATGTGTGACTGCCATCTACTGGTCACACTTATTACACCATGCACTAAATACATTTGCTTCGAGGTCGGTAAGCACAACCAGAATTATGCCATACATTAGGCGCACCGGGTTATAAGGCGCACTGTCCATTTTTGAGAAAATGAAAGGATTTGAAGTGCGCCTTATAGTCTGAAAAATACGGTACACATACACAGTAGGGAGATTCATTTGGCCCCATTCCTGGGTGGATCTTGCTCGAGAGGAAGGTGGGGGAGGGGGCGGGGGGTAATCTTTTGGCAATTCAGGCTGCTGAAAACGATGGAAAGCACCACTCGCCACGCTGTGGTCTAAGTTGTAATTGCCACAAAGCACATTTTAAGATATTCAACAATCTACGGCCATATGGTAGTTAAACTGGATAGTGCGTCCCTCAAATTTGTCATGTTTCGTCAGGTAAACCACGACGAATGGGGCCATATGGATCCCCTTCCCACTGCAGATTCGCTACACATTGACAAAAAGACGTCAGTATGCCTTTTTCTTGCCGTGACCCGCCATGTTCGCCATACTGGACGCTTATGATTGGCCAAAATTGCCCTGCTTATGCGTTTTCGTGGGGACAGAGATAGCACTTCATAAAAGTATTCCTTTTCGTGTAGACATGCGCTATAAAAAAAAAAAAAAAAAAACTCTTTCTGTTGAATTTTGTTTCTGGGTGGTCATTACCACATCACCTTTGATGAATAGTTAAACACACATAGAGCTGTCTTTTCTTGGGAATAATTGTCAGTACGAAATACTGCAATGGGCCAGAAATAGAGTAGGCGCACAATGGGATGTGTGTTTGAGTTATTTCACTGTGCTCCTCAGGCTGGTACATGTCCATGACTTCACTTCAAACACATATTTGGGTTATTGTGAATTGACAGTGATCTCAGACAAACACTGACCTATCTAGTTGTAAAGAGAAAAAAAAATACAGTAGGAGGCTCATAGCACAATGACATAATAACATAATGTGTCTCAGTATTCTATCGCATCCTGTATTTGGTCTAGCCTGTGTTTTTTTTCTTCTAAAGCAACTTTTTCTGTCTCCTGGCTTGTTCAGATCCGATGGGAGAAGAACATCACATTAGGAGAACCTCCAGGGTTCCTCCATTCTTGGTGGTGGTAAGTTTATATAGCACCGAGCAAAAAAATATACCTTGTCTTAATCTTGCAGTTTTATATCAAGATCTGTCTACAATATAATGGGCCGACTGCGTGACTATGGCACAAAAGTACAGTAGTATCTCAACAAATGAGCACATTCCGTTCCACTCCAAACACTCGTATTTCAAATCAGCCCCGCCCGTTGAAATTATTTGAAATCAATTGAATATTTGCTTGTTCTTTCCAAAACATCCCCATTTTGTCATGTAACATGCCTATTTAAAAGAAAAACTAACTTTTGGTTAAGAATTGTTGTTTGAAAAACATTACAATGGCATGTAGCACAAACAATTACATTAGATTTATTTAAAAAACTGAATGAAATAATGTTGTTCAGCATTGACCGACAAGCAGTTTCTCGGCTGTCTGACAATAGGAACTAGGAAACGGTTGTTTATGTTGGGCGCGGATGTATTTGAGTGACGGACCGAAGAGGTTAGAATTGAGGAATATGTATGTCATACTTGCCAACCTTGAGACCTCCGATTTCGGGAGGTGGGGGGCGTAGCCGGGGGTGGGGCGGGGGCGTGGTTGGGGGCGTGGTTAAGAGGGGAGGAGTATATTTACAGCTAGTATTCACCAAGTCAAGTATTTCATATCTATATATATAAGAAATACTTGACTTTCAGTGAATTCTAGCTATATATATATATATATATATATATATATATATATATATATATATATATATATATATATATATTTATTTATTTTATTATATATATATATATATATATATAAGAGAAATATTTGAATTTCAGTGTTCATTTATTTAAACATATACACACACATAACACTCATCTACTCATTGTTGAGTTAAGGGTTGAATTGTCCATCCTTGTTCTATTCTCTGTCACCATTTTTCTAACCATGCTGAACTCCCTCTCTGATGATGCATTCTGCTTCGTCTCCTTGTTGTGTGCGCAGTTGTGCACTGCACTCTCTAAAAGCCCTACATGTTATTGTCACATATGCATGTACAGTAGATGGCAGTATTGTACTGTTTAAGAGTGTCACAACATTGCTGTTTACGGCAGACGAACTGCTTTACGGTAGACGAAAACGTGACTGCTGTTGTTGTGTGTTGTTACCGCGCTGGAAAAACGTTAATGAAACTGCCTAACAATAAACCCACATAAGAAACCAAGAACTCGCCCTCGATCATTCTACAGTTATAACGTCATTGGGCAGGCACGCTGTTTATATTGTGAGAAAGCGGACGTGAAAACAGGCTGTCGACACGTCACTCAGGTCCGCATGGAACTGGAAGGGGCGTGGCCTCCAGCTCCGCTTGAATTTCGGGAGATTTTCGGGAGAAAATTTGTCCCGGGAGGTTGTCGGGAGAGGTGCTGAATTCCGGGAGTCTCCCGGAAAATCCGGGAGGGTTGGCAAGTATGATGCATGTTTGTGTACCAAAGGGGATCTTGACTGTCCAGATTATTAAGTCAGGACTAGGCAACATAAACTGAAACACAGCATCTGCAGCTTCTCAATGTTTTCATGGATAAATGTCCCACGGACGTTGGTTTATCTTTCTGATCCGCGTTTTCTCCTTCACGCAAACATTTCTCAGCTCCGGTGGTTAAAGGGCAGGGTTATGTGGATCTCTGAGCACGTCTGTTTAATCAAAACTTTGTTTGTTGTGTAAACGAAGTAGGAACAGCAATGTGTAACAATACATAATCTGTCCCTTGCTCAAACCGCACACCCTTGTGACAAACACTACTTCAACCGGTGGCAGGGTGGACTCGCAACTTAAAGTGTAACCAAAAGCCGAGAGACAGCTCGTACCGCAAATTACCCGAGGTACTCCTAAGATGAGGCATCACTGTGACATGATATTCATCAGACGGATGTCTGGTTCTCAAAGATGTGTGGTGTGTTGCAGTGTTTTCTGGGACCTGTACTGCGCTGCTCCAGAGAGAAGAGACACGTGTGAGCACTCCAGTGAGGCCAAGGCCTTCCATGACTACGTGAGTCAACTGCCTACTTTACACTTTCTCCCACAAATAATGCTGCATTATCAGTTTTTAATTAGTCAGTGTCCACATTCATATTCTTATACACATTCTATATTGCCCGATCTCACCTTCAACAGCAGTGTTAACTTGATAATGAATGAGTGGTACATAGTTTGGTAGCGTTCTCATCCTTGAGAATTCCTATCTGAGGACTCCCATGCATGCTTGAAATTATTGGACATTTTATAAATTATGTTTACCTTTCATTTGTTCTTCATCCACCATTTTTTTTTGTTTATACCAAAAGTCGGGTTGTCCCAATACCAATATTTTGGTACCTTTACCAAAATGTATTTCGATACGTTTTTATACTTTTCTCAAAAAAGGGGACCACAAAGAAATGGCATTATTGGCATTGTTTGTTATTGCAATCAAAGAATAATAAAATAGTGAACATACTAGACAACTTGTCTTTTATTAGTGAGTAAACAAACAAAGGCTCCTAATTTGGCTGCTGACATCTGCAGTAACATATTGTGTCATTTATCATTCTTTTATTTTGTCAAAATTATAAAGGACAAGCTGTAAAAATGGATTATTAATCCACTTGTTCATTTACTGTTAATATCAGCTTACTTTCTGTTTTAACATGTTCTATCTATATTTACTGAGTTTATAAACATAAGATGAATTTTTTAAAAAGGAAAAAAGATTTTGTGACGATAAGAAATGTAGATGTAATTATAGTAGTATCGGCTAGATACGCTACTGTACTTGGTATCATTACAGTGGATGTCAAGTGTAGCTCCACCCATGGCGTTTGTTTACGTTGTGATGCCGGTGAGCTATTAAATCCTCCCACAGTGTGTAGTGAAGCATGTTTAGCTATTTCTCGTCCTGCAGGGATGATACTTGTAAGAGTTGTACTTTCTTTGTCGCCATGGAGGCAAGGATTAGTGATTTAGAAGTAGCTAAAACACTGCCGACTGCAGATGGATGCTCGCTGCTAGCTAGCTAGCCATGTTTTAAAGTACCTCTTCCTGGGGATGTTTCAGTGTTATAACTTCACCTTTATCGTTAGTTTTTAAGCCAAAATGCGTCCGTTCTCCCTTTTCTGTCCACACACTGTGTCTGCTTGTAAGTACTCTGTGATTGTGCACTGCCGAACATGCTCGTAAACGCGTCATGACGTGACGGCGCACCCGTTAAAAAAAAAAAAAAAAAAATACATTGGAACCAGTACTTTTCAAACAGAGTACAGTACCGTTTTTGATTCATTAGTACCGCGATACCATACTAGTACCGGCATACCGTACAACCCTACCATAAAGTAATGTCTTCTTTGCGAGAGTAAAATAGATTTTTTTCAGGAAAACCGTATGTATTTACTTTTTTAACCCGTGTGAAAATATGTTTATACTTTTTTAACCAAATGTAAATTTAATTTAACACGTGTTTTGTTCTGAAACAAATTGTTGGGAAATGAATTGTTCAATAATTAATGTTTTTATTGCAAAATAACACAATTTGAAAGCCTTTCTAAGACGGCTCCAACCTGGGATCAAACCTGGTACAGTAAGACTTCCTTTCTAGACCAGCACTAACGAAATTGTGCATTATATTCTCACCAGTGACTAGGGATGTATATCGTTAAGAATTTATCGTTACGATACCCTTATCGATATTCCTTTATATATACCAGTATTTATCGGTACTTTTATCGGTACTATATGTAATTTGTGATGTGAAAAAATGCATTTTAAGTAGCATTAGCTCAAGAGGTTGAACACGTCCTACATGATGTACTGTAACATGTCAGAGCAGGGAAATCTTTTATCAACACCTCTTTTTTTTAGGTCTTAAAGAAGTCAACTGTGTGCAGTGTAAGGTGAAATGCAATTACGTCATCTTCTTGTAAACACCACACAGATCCATCACTGTTCATTACAGTTACACTCAGCTGAAAATATAATGTATGGCATTCATGTGCAAAACACAGACCTTTTACATGGTATATCATATATAAATCCATCCATCCGTCCCATCCATTTTCTACCGCTTGTCCCTTTTGGAGGTGCTGGAGCCTATCTCAGCTGCATTCGGGCGGAAGGCGGGGTACACCCTGGACAAGTCGCCACCTCGTCGCAGGGCCATCACAGATAGAGAGATAACATTCATACAATCAATTAACATGTTGGGTGTGCATTTTGTAACAATAGGAATTTTTGTTTGTGTTTACTGTATGCACACAGACGTATTTGAGTGACGGACCGGAAACCATATTGGCTGTTAACAGTTACCGATGTATGTGTGTGTAGTGTGTATTACATAAATGAAAAGACTCAGTGAGCAAGTGTAATGCTCGATCATCCAGATTGTAGTCAAAAGACAGACCAAAATTAAACACATTTAAACCTGATTTGTTTTAATGACAATGGAGTCACATCAGCTAAGGGATAACATTTGTACAGTGGAAACTCATTGTACAAACTTTAGAAAAAAATTAAATATGCTTTTGTGTCAGTGACGTGCGGTGAGGTTCATGGCTGGTGAGGCACTGACTTCATCACAGTCAGATTTACAAACATATGAACCCTAAAGAGTATCTTATTCACCATTTGATTGGCAGCAGTTAACGGGTTATGTTTAAAAGCTCATACCAGCATTCTTCCCTGCTTGGCACTCAGCATCAAGGGTTGGAATTGGGGGTTAAATCACCTGCCCACTGCTCCCCTCACCTCCCAGGGGGTGATCAAGGGGATGGGTCAAATGCAGAGGACAAATTTCACCACACCTAGTGTGTGTGTGACAATCATTGGTACTTTAACTTAACTTTAACTTTACACATACAAACTGTAGCACACAAAAAATCACATTTAATTAAAAAAAACTTTATTATGGTATTACCTTTACTTGTAAGTGCGGGAACAGTGGTGTTCGTGTTGGAGGAGTTGTGAATGAATGAAATATGAAATCCGTGGTGCAGTCTGCAGGTGTACCTAATGTTGTGTCCCTGCAGTCGTTCACGCTCCTCCGGCGCGAGCATTGTTGTTTTTGCACTTTTTGGCTTCTTGTTAAGTGACTTTTTTGGGGTGGATTCGGTCTTGCACGTGGAGGGTTTGGGTGTGGGCTTTGGTTGGTGTGGCGCTCCCGTCGGGGGGTGCGTTCTGCGGCGGGGGGTGCATTAACCGGCACCAGGAGGCGGGATTACGCGAGCCTCAGCCAGTGCGTCTTCGCAGCAGTTTTATGATCGCTCAGCACAAGAAATATGTTACACACATACAGTTGTTGACAAAATACACTGCACATTATATACCTCAGCGAACTAAACTATGGAAATGTATAATATAGTTCATATAGCAATACGGTCTCACTGCACAGCAGGCCAGCAGTTAGCAGAGTCTGCAATCCATGGTGAGGCACAACGCAGTGATGTGCCTCATCTGGCTGCTGATCAACGCACCGTTTCTTATCAGTATTTGAACGGCAAATGTGAAAATTCAGCGATTTTGAATAAAAATAATCTAAAACTGGTGAAGTTAAATGGAAAATAACTTTATAGTATAATCACTGAATACATATAACAATTTAATAGATTTTTTTTCTTTTTACATTTTTTTTCCCCCGCCTCACCTGCCTCTAGTGACCGCACGTCACTGTTTTGTGTACAAACTTTGGCTCATTGCACGCATATTTCATTGTGTGCCTGCAGCCCAGCCTTTTTGTCTTTAGCTACTGTGCAAATTAATGTGGGTTTTTTAGCCTTTTTACAACATTTGTCTAGTACAGCTAGCTCAATATAAGTCCCCCTCCCTTCTTACGAACACCAGAAAAAATTGACCAACAAGGTAAAGTGGATTTTATTAACCAGTCCAATTCATTGTAACAGCCTGGCTGTTAAGGTTAAGGAGTTATATGATTTCAAAATGTGAGTGCACCACAGAGCTAGTGACAGTGTGTGTGCGTGTTGACAGTTCAACTTGTTGTTGTTTTGACTTTGTTATTAAATAGATAGTTGATCCATCACCACTTGTTATATTTTTTGATATACAGTATTGTGTAGCGCTTTATAATGTGTTCCAAGTGTACAGGCTTTTTTCTAAAATATGGCTGGAACCCATTGTTAATTTTTACAGTCTTTCTTATGGAGAAATATCTTTTAATATACAAACTTTTATATCTATTCACAAATCTTGTTCAAGAAGCAATTAAGTTTGTGAATCCAAGTTTCACAGTAGTTCAATTACTGGTATTCATGTCTAAAACTCCAAGTAAAATACAGAGAAAGCTTGTTGTGTTCTTAATGTGTCACCTCTTCACTCCTGCAATGCTTGCTCATTAGGACATGAGTGGATTCAGAACGGGTGTATTATAGAGAAGATGCACTCCACGATCCATTTTGCTTGTGGAAGAGAGTGTGACGCATGAGCGTAGATGGTCTTCTCACCCCCTCTGTGTATCCTTAGGTCTGACTCATCAGATTTGTCTGGATTAGACTTTATTGAGATGTATTGTTGGAAGTGCACAGGTCAGGACTTTCTGCCTACCCCAGCAGGAGCATCCTGCCCTCCACATCTCCTTCTTTTCTGCGGTTCTATCCCTCCTTTTCTTACGCTTGCTATCCTGCAGAGCTGCCGCAGGATCTGGACTCGTGCAATTGTGTGCGTGTGTGTGTGTGTGTGCGTGTGTGTGTGTGTGTGTCTGTGTGTGTGTGTGTGTGTGTGTGTGTGTGTGTGTGTGTGTGTGTGTGTGTGTGTGTGTGTGTGTGTGTGTGTGTGTGTGTGTGTGTGTGTGTGTGTGTGTGCGGGCAGGTGATGCCGCTGATGATCAGGGTGATGAATAGTCACTCCAAGGACGATGTAGATATGCGATGATGTCATCCACTGGCTGCGGGTAAGGCAGCTGGAGGACGGCGTGACCTTAGTCCCGAGGGATAGGCAAGGAAGAAAAACGGACCGGTCAAAATATGGATTGGACGGAGATGGAACATAAACATAAATACATGCATCCTTGTCATAAACCTGTAACACATATATTACAGTTGTGGTCTGAGGTTTACACAGCAAGGGCATGAAAGTCATATTATTTATTAATTTTGGAGTTTTCGGTTATTTGGAGCGGTTATTTGGGGCGGTATAGCTCGGTTGGTAGAGCGGCTGTGCCAGCAACTTGAGGGTTCCAGGTTCGATTCCCGCTTCTGCCATCCTAGTCACTGCCGTTGTGTCCTTGGGCAAGATACTTTACCCACCTGCTCCCAGTGCCACCCACACTGGTTTGAATGTAACTTAGATCAGTGTTTTTCAACCTTTTTTGAGTCAAGGCAGATTTTTTGCGTTGAAAAAATCCGGAGGCACACCACCAGCAGAAATCATTAAAAAACAAACTCAGTTGACTGTAAAAAGTCGTCGCAATTGTTTGATATGACTTTAAACCATAACCAAGCATGCATGACTATAGCTCTTGTCTCAAAGTTGGTATACTGTCACCATCTGTCACATCTTATTTGACTTATTTGGAGTTTTTTGCTGTTTTCCTGTGTGTAGTGTTTTAGTTCTTGTCTTGCGCTCCTATTTTGGTGGCTATTTCTCTTTTTTTGGTATTTTCCTGCAGCAGTTTCATGTCTTCCTTTGAGCGATATTTCCCGCATCTGCTTTGTTTTAGCAATCAAGACTATTTCAGTTGTTTTTATCCTTCTTTGTGGGGACATTGTTGATTGTCATGTCATGTTCGGATGTACATTGTGGACGCCGTCTTTGCTCCACAGTAAGTCTTTGCTGTCGTCCAGCATTCTGTTTTTGTTTACTTTGTAGCCAGTTCAGTTTTAGTTTCGTTCTGCATAGCCTTCCCTAAGCTTCAATGCCTTTTCTTAGATGCACTCACCTTTTGTTTATTTTTGGTTTAAGCATTAGATACTTTTTTACCTTCACACTGCCTCCCGCTGTTTCCGACATCTACAAAGCAATTAGCTACCGGCTACCACCTACTGATTTGGAAAAGTATAACATGGTTACTCTGCCGAGCTCTAGACAGCACCGACACTCAACAACAACACATCATTTGTGGATTATAATTACTGGTTTGCAAAAAATATTTTTAACCCAAATAGGTCAAATTAGATCATCTCCCACGGCACACCAGACTGTATCTCACGGCACACTACGGCACAGTGGTTGAAAAAGACTGACTTAGATAATGGGTTTCACTATGTAAAGCGCTTTGAGTCACTAGAGAAAAAGCGCTATATATAAATATAATTCACTTCACTTCACTATTTATTTGAACTGGGTGGAATGACTCCATGAGCATTCGTAAAGGTTTTTAAAAACAAGTGCATAAGTTTGAATTTTATCTGGATATTATTTAATCATTTGACTTTTCCATTGTTGGTTGTTGGTTTATCTAATTATGAGTTCTGTCAAGCTAATAATTTGTTTCTACAGTAAAACGGAGAAACTATCAACTGCAATAAAACATGATTAAAGAACAGTTAAAGAAGTTCAATCGTTTACTTTATTAGTCCCCGAGGGGAAATTCAGATTTTCAGCACAATCCCATTCAAGAGCAGACATACAGGGAGACAGAACAGGAATGCTGACGGGTCAGCCAACTTCAGGCGCCCCTCAGAAAGATGGGAAAAAGGTAAACGCTCTGGGGGGGAGATGAGTAAAAAAATATATATGTATCAGACTGGGCTTCTGGGGAGGGGGTCCAGACTGAGGCCAAGAAAAAAAAAACAATAGCCATACATACATAGAGTCCACAAGACTTGCAACAGATGGGAGGGAGTGGGGACTACAGAGCCAGGGTGCTGGTATCTAAAGCATTAGTTAAAGTTAAAGAACATTCTCAAACAGTGTTACTTTTGACTGCAGTTTTTAATTCAATTGTAGCCCTAGTTTTTTGACAAAAATGTATTTTAGTTTTAGTCATACTTGAGTCATTTAGACTGATTTAGTTTTATTCCAGGTTTAGTCGACTACATTTGACAACATTTGAAGTGCCTAAAATTACAATGACTAAAATATGAATTACAAAGGATAAGGCATCTTTAACGTTTCTTAAAACCACCGTTATTTCGGCTATCTGCAAAGCATCTAATTACATAATATAAAACAAAAAGTAGACATGTTGTCAAATACAACTTACAACAAATGTCAAACAATTCAAATATTTAATTAATTAATCACAATTTGTCTGTAGTTAACTAACTAATCGTGATTATTCACAGCTATATATTTATTTTTTTAACAAGTGTACCTTAGACAGATCATTTTCAAGTTTTTATTACTATCAACATTGGACTGGAAAAACTGTTTGCTTTATGCAAATGTTTGTTAATTAAACATGATGCTTCTTTAAGTGTACACACTGAAAGATGAAATATTTACACATGCGTTTGTGTTCATTCATACATTTAACAAAAGACAGTACCTGTAACACACCACACAGCCTACCTCCTTCGCGCTGGGATCGTCTTCTTTGGTGTCTGAGCTAAGTATTTATTGGCCTCGTTTTCGCTTTCACTTTCGTTTTCAGGTTGGTCGGCCATGGGTTGTGTCCTTTTCTTCGGCCTTTCAGGGCTCGTTGGTGGTGGTGGATTTCTGTACCGTGCAGCGGCCATTTTATTTTTTCAATGATGTCGATCACCTTTGGCTTTGTGGCTGCGTTGTGTGCATTTCACCGTGTTTTGAGAAGAGTGAGTGCATAACACGCTAAATGACTGACAAAATTATTTATGAATGAATGATTGTGGAAATTTCATTGGTCTGATGTTAAAAGGCAAATTGTATTTTATTGCTGCGGCATTGTACAGTGCATCTGGGGAGAGTATTCACAGGGCTTCACTTTTTCCACATTTTAAGTTGCCTTATTCTAAAATTTAATAGTGTATTTTCCGGACTATAAAGTTTTATATAAGCTGTACCCATGAATATTTTAGTAGAAACATTTTTGTGTACATATATTATCCAGCCACAGATATATACTTTGTGAAATTAGTTATTTACACAGAAAGATTTTGTAAATGTTTATTTACATACTAAGAAATTCATACGTTTTACTGCTGAAACACAGCAGTAAAACGGATGATTAAACAAAACAGAAGTCATCCTCATGGACCCACTAGCTGCGGAAGCTCGCTCTCCAATCAGCTAAACTGGCTCAATAACTCCACGGTGACATTTTGGTAAATTTAGTGACGAATTTGTGAAACTAAGAAAACAATACAAAAATAATGCTATTTTAAGTTAATGATACTAACACAGACACTTGTAAATGTGCTAATGCTAACGATGCTAGCTTGATTAGATTACGATAGCACGTACAAAGATGTGTGAAAACACTTCTATCAAACATGTGACGCCTTCGTAAGTAAGAATTGTTATAGTTATATTGTAAAACTTACCAACGTTGCTTGGAGTGATAAATGAAGAAACCATATGAGTAAAAACGCTATGGACAAAAAGAAGACAGAATGACACCTGTACATCCAGTTCAAGGCACTAAACAGAAGGAAGTGCTGCAGGCGTTCAACCCGCAGCTCCGGCAGTGAGCAAACTTGTCCAGAAATGGTACCACCGCACAAACAATAACCCACTTGTTCAGTGCCTGTCTGTTTTATGAAAATTATTCGTTAAATACAATATATTATGGCCGTTTGCAAAAAAAAAATCCTTGAATTAGCCGCGCCATTTTATAAGCTGCATGGTCCAAAGTGTAGGAAACAAGTATAACATATGGTAAATTCGAAATTCTACACTCAAAACCCCATAATGACAATGTGAAAACATTTTAGAGATGTTTGCAAATGTTTTATATATAAAAAACTAAGAAATCCCATTTTCCGAAAATTCCGGTAGTCGATGACTGTTTAATTCTGATCTCCTATGATCAGAATCAACTTGAAAATCTCTGAATATTGATCTTAACAACTGCTAATTTTACATTTCCTGCAGGGATATAATAAGAGAAATATAATCAGACCAATTGTATTTAGACACAGGTCACTTTCAATCAACCCCATCAATCCTGCTGTGCATCTGAGATCCAATCCGAGGTACAATTGAGATATCTGTAGCTCAATTAAAACTAAATGAGAGGACAATCGCAGTGAATGTTGCTTTGGAATAAAAGGTTTTGTGCCTTAATTCTGTAATTACTTTCATGTAGCCGCTGCTGTTTTTTGTACTTACCTATGTAGTCGTTTTTGTTACTTCATATGTCAAATTAGTTTTGGTTTTCAAGCCAGCGATGGTCTTTTTGTTTCTCCTTACAGAGAAAGACAGACTGAGGACCGGAGTGATGTGATATGCTATGATATTGATTTCCGTCATTAGTCAAGGCTTCCCAGGCATCAGATGTGCAGTTTGCAGTCCTGTTAAGTGCTTTGTAAATTGCGTTCTCAATAGTAAATGAATGTATTCCATTTGCCAGGGGCCATGATGTCATGAAAGCAAGTTATTTTTAAATGCTTACGCTTTGTGTGGGCTTGGCCTTGTTGAAGAGGCCGACCTCCATTAGAAGCATTTTGTATTGACTACGCTGCCAGGTTCAAACTCTGTGAGCAGTCTGCATTTTAAGGTAATGCTAGCGAACTTGAAAGACGTGTTGACAGTTGGGTTTCAGATATGCTGCTCCATGGTCATGGAATAACTTACAAAAGGATTTGAGGTTTCTTGAACTGATCACTTTGGGGGAATATCAGGCCATTTTAAAGAATCGAGAATCTGTTCCTATTGAGCATTGTATTTGTTTTTAACATTGTTTAAAATAGGTCTGGGGGCGGGGGGGCGTGGCCTGCGGACCTGCAGCAAAGCGGGGTGTGTCAGGATCGGCTTCGAGATTAGTGACAGGTGCGTAGATGACACAGCTGTGAGTGTTTGTCTGATCACCTGTCGCTCTGTTAAAGGCAGCAGTCGGGAAGGAGAGGGGGTGGTTGATGGTGGAGAACGAGTGAGAGCGAGAGAGACTGTAACATGGCTGAAAAGCACAAGAAGGATAACTTATTGAAAAATAAATCATTGTTCACAAAGATGAACACGTCCATCATTGGTGATCCAGAGAACCCGGAGGAGCAAGACCTCCACAAGGTCAAAACAATGTTTTGACCTATTTTTATGTTAATATATATAAATAATGTACATTTTAGTTGTGGCGTGTGACTGCTGCTGTTTTTGTTGTTCTTATATGTATTTCTGTAACTTTCTTTTGCTGCCCTCTTAGCCAGATCACTTTTGGAAAATAGATTTTAATCCTAATGAGTTTTTGGGATCTGAACCGAGGATGTTGTTGTGGCTTGTGCAGCCCTTTGAGACACTTGTTATTTAGGGCTATATAAATAAACATTGATTGATTGATTGATTACCTGGTTAAATAAATGATGTAGACTGATTGAAAGCAATAATTACACATTTTTTGTTGTTGTTGTCCTGTCCAGCTACTCAGGCAAATTGTATTGTTGATGTAGATGTCCATATCGGCTGCACAGATTTACTTTACAAAAGAGAAGTGTGGGATACTTCTCCTGTTGCCTTATTTGTATTTGACTTTATTAAATGGATTTATATTATTATTTGGTGCAGCCGGGCCGAAGCAGGAGGGGATAGAAAGAAAAATTGCGGGAACAAGAGGAGGATAAGACAGAGAGACAACAACAACAACAGAACAGCAGCAGCGAATATGATATGTACAAATATGATGGTAAAAGTAATAGCAAAGAATCAGTTAGTAAAATAAATATTTATAACACAGAAATGACAATTAACCTTATTACACTACAAATGGAGCAATAAATATACCTATAAAAATAGCACTATTGATAATGAATAATAACAATAATTACCTCTATTATCAACAATACAATTGTTTCAAATGCAACAATAAATATATGTAATGACAACTTGAAATACAAAAGAAAGCAGATAAATGGAAGGGAAGGAAGAGAAGCCAGCTATATTAACCTTGTAGATTGTTATAGTTCAAGAGGTTAAGCTTTGTCAGTGTGCCATGTGTTACCCAGTTTCCCCTAGGGGAACAACGTTAATATGTGTTTGATGAAACGTGATTATATGCATGAGTGTATGTATGCATATGTATAACTACAACTCTTATTTTTTTTGTGATAGAGTGATTGGAGCACATATTGTGGGTATTGTGGCCAAACAGCTCAATTTTAGTTTCATCTGACCACATAACTTTCCTCCTAAAGGTCTTATCTTTGTTCATGTGATGTCAGGTGAAACAAAAATTGAGCTGTTTGGCCACAATACCCAGCAATATGTTTGGAGGAGAAAAAGTGAGGCCTTTAATCCCAGGAACACCAATTCCTACCATCAAGCATGGTGGTGGTAGTATTATGCTCTAGGCCTGTTGCTGCCAATGGAACTGGTGCTTTAAAGAGAGTAAATGGGACAATGAAAAAGGAGGATTACCTCCAAATTCTTCAGGACAATCTAAAATCATCAGTCCGGAGGTTGGGTCTTGGGCGCAGTTGGGTGTTCAAACAGGACTATGACCCCAAACACACGTCAAAAGTGGTAAAAGAATGGCTAAATCAGGCTGAAATTAAGGTTTTAGAATGGCCTTCCCAAAGTCCTGACTTAAACGTGTGGACAATGCTGAAGAAACAAGTCCATGTCAGAAAACCAACACATTTAGCTGAACTGCACCAATTTTGGTCAAAAAATCAACCAGAAGCTTGTGGATGGCTACCAAAAGCGCCTTATTGCAGTGAAACTTGCCAAGGGACATGTAACCAAATATTAAAGGCCTACTGAAACCCACTACTACTGACCACGCAGTCTGATAGTTTATTTATCAATGATGAAATCTTAACATTGCAACACATGCCAATACGGCCGGGTTAACTTATAAAGTGCAATTTTAAATTTCCTGCGAAACTTCCGGTTGAAAACGTCTAGGTATGATGACGTATGCGCGTGACGTCGATGGTTGAAACGGAAGTATTGGGACGCCATTGTATCCAATACAAAAAGCTCAGTTTTTCATTGCAAAATTCTGGACATCTGTGTTGGTAAATCTTTTGCAATTTGTTTAATGAACAATGGAAAATGCAAAGAAGAAAGCTGTAGATGTGATCGCTGTATTAGCGTCTGGCTACAGCAACACAACCAGGAGGACTTTGATTTGGATAGCAGATGCGCTATCCGACGCGAGCCGCCGGCCGCATCGATGATCGGGTGAAGTCCTTCGTCGCTCCGTCGATCGCTGGAACACAGGTGAGCTTCGGTGTTGATGAGCAGATGAGGGTTGGCGTAGGTGGAGAGCTACTGTTTTTAGCATACCTCTGTCGAGGTCTGTAGCTATGTTAGCTTCAATGGCGTCGTTAGCAACAGCATTGTTAAGCTTCGCCAGGCTGGAAAGCATTAACCGTGTAGTTACAGGTCCATGGTTTAATAGTATTGTTGATTTTCTGTCTATCCTTCCAGTCAGGGGTTTATTTCTTTTGTTTCTATCTGGAGTTAAGCCCGATGCTATCACGTTAGCTCCGTAGCTAAAGTGCTTCACCAATGTATTGTCGTGGAGATAAAAGTCACTGTGAATGTCCATTTCGCGTTCTCGACTCTCATTTTCAAGAGGATATAGTATCCGAGGTGGTTTAAAATACAAATCCGCGATCCACAATAGAAAAAGGAGAGAGTGTGGAATCCAAAGAGCCCTTGTACCTAAGTTACGGTCAGAGCGAAAAAAGATATGTCCTGCACTGCACTCTAATACTTCACTCTCACGTTCCTCATCCACGAATCTTTCATCCTGGCTCAAATTAATGGGGTAATCGTCGCTTTCTCGGTCCCAATCGCTCTCGCTGCTGGTGTAAACAATGAGGAAATGTGAGGAGACTTTCAACTTGTAACGTCACGCTACTTCCGGTACAGGCAAGGCTTTTTTTATCAGCGACCAAAAGTTGCGAACTTTATCGTCGTTGTTCTATACTAAATCCTTTCAGCAAAAATATGGCAATATCGCGAAATGATCAAGTATGACACATAGAATGGATCTGCTATCCCCGTTTAAATTAAAAAAAGTGTCATTTCAGTAGGCCTTTAACATTGCTGTATGTATACTTTTGACCCAGCAGATTTGGTCACATTTTCTTTCAGTAGACCCATAATAAATTCATAAAAGAACCAAACGTCATGAATGTTTTTTGTGGCCAACAAGTATGTGCTACAATCACTCTATCACAAAAAAATAAGAGTTGTAGAAATTATTGGAAACTCAAGACAGTCACGACATTATGTCCTTCACGGGTGTATGTAAACTTTTGACCACGACTGTATGTACAGTATGTGTATAGGTATATAGTGTATGTATAGGTATGTTTGTACAGTGAATGTGTGTGTGGATGTATGTACCGTGAGTGTGGATGTATGTACAGTGAGTGTGTATGTACTGTATGTGGGAGCGTAGGTACTACCAGTAATCACACTTAAACTATTGCATTGTCTACAAACAGTATCCTGTGATCAGTGTTCAGGATGTGCGTAGTATCCAATTTAACGACACAGACACTCAAATGTTGCTGAGTTGGTGAATTTGGCGTCAGAATAGACAGAGGCAGCCTAAGATCACAAAGCAAACTGGTGGCATGGCAGGTTCTGCTGGGATGGAAAAATGAGCGCGATACCCGAGTCCTGAACGGAGGAGATTATCAGCGTCTGACACTTGTACTGGCTGCGCTGTGCAACCCCTGATAAGAATATGCTTATTAACAGAAGCGAGCTGTTGGTTGGGGCGAAGGGAAAGTGTCCTCAGGGCAAAATTTTGCTCAAGAAGTGAGTAGTTTGTCTTTGCGTATGCACTGAAATAAAACTTTGCAGATAGGATGTAGTACTGAGGGGGATCTTCCAGATGTGTCACTTGTGCATGTGCTAATGTGTGTTTGCTGACTAAAGTTTGTCGTATGATTAGATATTCGAACTAAAGTACTGTAAGGGTAGTCCGCTAAAACTTGAGAATGATTAGGTTTTTTTCTTGAAGTGATGACAGCCATCCTCCAGTTGTAAAAAAAAAAAAAAAAAGCCTATTTTTGCCTGTTAAACAAAAAGTAGTTATACATCACCAGATTAGCCTAAAATTGTACTTAGTAAGAGTACTGTTACTTTAAATGATCATTCCTCAAGAGTAAGTAAAACGTATTCATCCAAATAAGTACTTCAGTAAAAGAGTATTCAGTGAAAAAAAATACTCAATTTGTTTTTAAATAATACTTACAGTACTGCAACCGTAATTGGTGTGTGTGTGTGTGTGGTGTGTGTGTGTGTGATGTGCGTGTGAGAGACTTTTTTTATCAACATTATAAATGTACTTTTAACATGTGTTCATTGATTTAAAAAAAATTAAATACATTTAAAAAAAACACCACCACAAGGATCACAGCATATATATATATATATATATATATATATATATATATATATATATATACGTGTGTGTGTGTGTGTGTGTATGTGTATATTAGGGGTGTAATGGTACACAAAAATTTCGGTTCGGTATGTACCTCGGTTTAGAGGTCACGGTTCGGTTCATTTTCGGTACAGTAAGAAAACAACAAAATATACATTTGTTGGTTGTTTATTTACCAAATTTGTAAACAATGGCTTTATCCTTTTAACATTGGGAACACTATAATAATTCTGCCCACGTTAATCAACATTAAACTGCCTCAAGTTGTTGCTCAGATAAAATAAAATGACAAAACTTTTCTTCTACATATAAAAAGTGCAACATTAAACAGTTTCAAGTCAACTCATCCTGCTTGATTTATTACAGCATTTGGGAAGCCTGTAGTTGATTTTTATTATGTAACTGTTATATTTGTATCAACATGTGATAGCAGGGACCCTGCCATTCAAAACTAGACTGCTGCATTACTAATGATTAATGTAACTATAGCTGAAAAAATGGTACAATAGCAATAGGAGAGACTAATATTCTCTGAACACCATGGAGTTCATGTAGGCTTAATGATGCAGTTACATTATTACATCAACTATCAGAGACAGAAACTCTTCATTTAACATAATGCCCTTTTTTTGCTGCTTCAACACAGCTCAATCAACACAGAAAAAGGTCAAGTGAAATAACAGACAGACAGGGCTTTGCTGTCCGTAACACACACACACACGCACACACACACACACACACACACCGCAACATGGGCTAACGTTACGCTAGAAGCGAATTAGCCTTCACCTCAAGCCAGGACTGCGAGCGAGCTGAGCTGCCTTTTATATTTCTAGAAGGTCAACGGGCTCATAGTGATGTTACTAGTAGTTGACTGGGAGGTGTTTATTATAATTTGGGGAGAGTCCACTGCCTGATGCTTACCTGCTAAACGCTAAGCACTGACTACATGCTCTCTGAATACGCACTGCTGATTGGCTGTTACCGCTCTGTTTGTAACCAATCAGATGGTTGTGTGGGTGGGACAATGCTGGTTGCTGTGTAGAGGACTGACAGAGACAGAGGCAGAAGGAAGCGGAGGCGGCTACTTAATATGTTCGTGTGGAAACTCGTTCGGTACACCTCTGAACCGAACCGAAACTCCCGTACCGAAACGGTTCAATACAATTACACGTACCGTTACACCCCTAGTATATATACATACAGTATATATATTAGGGATGTCCGAGAATGGCTTTTTGCCGATATCCAATATTCCGATATTGTCCAACTCTTTAATTACCGATACCGATATCAACCGATTCCGATATCAACCGATATATGCAGTCGTGGAATTAACACATTATTATGCCTAATTTGGACAACCAGGTATGGTGAAAATAAAGTACTTTTTAAAAAAATTAATAAAATAATATAAATAAATTAAAAACATTTTCTTGAATAAAAAAGAAAGTAAAACAATATAAAAACAGTTACATAGAAACTAGTAATTAATGAAAATGAGTAAAATTAACTGTTAAAGGTTAGTACTATTAGTGGACCAGCAGCACGCACAATCGTGTGTGCTTACGGACTGTATCCCTTGCAGACTGTATTGATATATATTGATATATAATGTAGGAACCAGAATATTAATAACAGAAAGAAACAACCCTTTTGTGTGAATGAGTGTGAATTAGTGTAAATGGGGGAGGAAGGTTTTTTGGGTTGGTGCACTAATTGTAAGTGTATCTTGTGTTTTTTATGTTGATTTTATAAAAAAAATAAATACAAATAAAAAAACAATACCGATAATTTAAAAAAAATGATGCCGATAATTTTCGATTTTACATTTTATCGCATTTATCGGCCGATATTATCGGACATCTCTAATATATATATATATATATATATATATATATGTATATATATATATATATATATATATGTATATATATATATTTGCATGCAGGCTTTCGGCCCCTGGACAACTTTTTTAAGCCCAATGCGGCCCCCCAGTCAACAAGTTTGGAAACCTCTGCACTACACTATCAGTAACCAATATTTGAAACACCTAAGAAGGTATTAGGTAATGTTATATCCATCCATCCATTTTCTACTGCATGTCCCTCTTGGTGTGGCGGGGGGGATGGAGCCTAGCCCAGCTGCGCTCGAACCATAATATATTTAACGGCTTTAAAGACTTTAAATGAGCATTGTAGATGTAAATGGTGAGCAGCCTGCATGCTATCATCTGAAGATAGCACTGTGGGAAACGGCAAACACACGGCAGTTAGAGACAAACGGGCAAAGAGGCCGTGCTGAGAGCAAGTTACTTTGATACAAATTCAACGCCTCACGCTGCCTAGTCTTACATATACTCACTACTGCAAGTGAATTCACATGTATTGACCGAACAGCACGACATTTTGTGTCTGTTGTGCATCCAAAGGATTCTGCTTCACAGAGGCAAGTGATAATGCTGTTTATTTGTCGACATACTCAATACACAAACAGTTTCCATGAAACCTTTTGCCATATTTCAATACCTTTGTTGCTCGTGACGTCAGATTTGGTTGCAGACTAAACATCGGCTCAGACATTTGCTGAGGAAACAAGCACTTAAGCAGCACTCAGAGCAAACTCAGCCAAACTGCCTCTAAGTAGCGTTGCAATTTTCAACGCCAATCAAGCTAAGATGCCTGATAAAAGTTAGAATTTGATAGAAGATTATGACTCCAATTTTTATGACGCTCTAGCTTGATGCTAATTTATATTACCTTTGCTATATGTTTGATGCTGATAAGCATTAGCGATTGTTCATGGCGATTTCAATATCTCCAAATTTGGTAATGTAAACTACAACTAAGACAAACGTTACAATCAAACAGGTGATGTGTAATAAGTACAATACTTACAGTATGAATACTTTTTAGGACCCAACATAAGACTAGACCGGGACATTCAACTAAAAAGCAAAAACTACTTCTTGGCTAAGGCAAAACACCATAGTCTGTACACTACTGCCATCTAACATCTTGGAATTGTAACTGCATGCAAAGTCTATTATATAATACTTGCAAATACGACTCAGAAATGTAATAATACATCAATATATAACAACTGGAAAGCACAGTTACCATATTCAGCTCATTTCAATCAATCAATCAATCTTTATTTATATAGCCCTAAATCACAAGTGTCTCAAAGGGCTGTACAAGCCACAACGACATCCTCGGTACAAAGCCCACATACGGGCAAGGAAAAACTCACCCCAGTGGGACGTCGATGTGAATGACTATGAGAAACCTTGGAGAGGACCGCATATGTGGGTAACCCTCCCCCTCTAGGGGAGACCGAAAGCAATGGATGTCGAGTGGGTCTGACATAATATTGTGAGAGTCCAGTCCATAGTGGATCCAACATAATAGTAAGAGTCCAGTCCATAGTGGGGCCAGCAGGACACCATCCCGAGCGGAGGCGGGTCAGCAGCGCAGAGATGTTCCCTGCCGATGCACAGGCGAGCGGTCCACCCCGGGTCCCGACTCTGGACAGCCAGCACTTCATCCATGGCCACCGGACCTGTGCCCCCCCCCCCTCAAGGAAAAGGGGAGCAGAGGAGAAAAGAAAAGAAACGGCAGATCAACTGGTCTAACAGGGGGGCTATTTAAAGGCTAGAGTATACAAATGAGTTTTAAGATGGGACTTAAATGCTTCTACTGAGGTAGCATCTCTAATTGTTACCGGGAGGGCATTCCATAGTACTGGAGCCCGAATAGAAAACGCTCTATAGCCCGCAGACTTTTTTTGGGCTCTGGGAATCACTAATAAGCCGGAGTTCTTTGAACGCAGATTTCTTGCCGGGACATATGGTACAATGCAATCGACAAGATAGGACGGAGCTAGACCGTGTAGTATTTTATACGTAAGTAGTAAAACCTTAAAGTCACATCTTAAGTGCACAGGAAGCCAGTGCAGGTGAGCCAGTATAGGCGTAATATGATCAAACTTTCTTGTACTTGTCAAAAGTCTAGCAGCCGCATTTTGTACCAACTGTAATTTTTTAATGCTAGACATAGGGAGCCCCGAAAATAATACGTTACAATAGTCGAGACGAGACGTAACGAACGCATGAATAATGATCTCAGCGTCGCTAGTGGATAAAATAGAACGAATTTTAGCGATATTACGGAGATGAAAGAAGGCCGTTTTAGTAACACTCTTAATGTGTGACTCAAACGAGAGAGTTGGGTCGAAGATAATACCCAGATTCTTTACTGATTCGCCTTGTGTAATTGTTTGGTGGTCAAATGTTAAGGTGGTATTATTAAATAAATGTCGGTGTTTAGCAGGACCGATAATCAGCATTTCCGTTTTCTTGGCGTTGAGTTGCAAGAAGTTAGCGGACATCCATTGTTTAATTTCATTAAGACACGCCTCCAGCTGACTACAATCCGGCGTGTTGGTCAGCTTTAGGGGCATGTAGAGTTGGGTGTCATCAGCATAACAATGAAAGCTAACACCGTATTTGCGTATGATGTCGCCTAGCGGCAGCATGTAAATACTAAAGAGTGCAGGGCCAAGAACCGAACCCTGAGGAACTCCGCACGTTACCTTAACATAGTCCGAGGTCACATTATTATGGGAGACGCATTGCATCCTGTCAGTAAGATAAGAGTTAAACCACGACAAAGCTAAGTCTGACATACCAATACGTGTTTTGATACGCTCTAATAAAATAGTATGATCGACGGTATCGAAAGCAGCGCTAAGATCAAGAAGCAGCAACATAGATGACGCATCAGAATCCATCGTTAGCAGTAGATCATTAGTCATTTTTGCGAGGGCTGTCTCCGTAGAGTGATTTGCCCTGAAACCGGATTGAAAAGGTTCACAGAGATTGTTAGACACTAAGTGTTCATTTAGCTGCTGTGCGACAATTTTTTCGAGGATTTTCGAAATAAAGGGAAGGTGGGACACCGGTCGGTAGTTTACCATGAGGTCAGGATCAAGGTTAGGTCTTTTGAGCAGAGGATGAATAACCGCTTTCTTGAATGCTAGGGGAACAGTGCCAGAGGAAAGTGATAAGTTTATAATATTTAGCACTGATGGACCTAATAATACAAAAAGCTCCTTGATAAGTTTCCCAGGAAGTGGGTCAAGTAAACATGTTGTTTGTTTTATCCCACTTACACGCTGTAATAGTTCCTCTAATGTTATTTCATCAAAAAGAGAGAGACTATTTTGTATTGCAGTATCCGTCGTAGATACAGTTGTATCTGTGTTCATAGAACCCAGTTGTAGCTGGGATGCGTTGTCTTTAATCTCCTTTCTAATGAGTTCAATTTTCTTATTAAAGAAATTCATAAAGTCATCTGCCGAGTGGGTGGAGCTATTGGGAGGAGTCCCTTGTTGGGTTAGCGATGCTACTGTACTAAACAAAAATTTAGGGTCGTTTTTGTTGAGGCGGATGAGATTTGAGTAATATTTAGCTTTAGCTAAGGTAAGCATGCATTTATACGATATTAAACTATCACTCCATGCTTGATGGAAAACCTCAAGCTTGGTCGCGCGCCATTTGCGTTCCAACTTTCTACATGATAATTTATGAGCTCTGGTTTCCTCTGTAAACCATGGGGTGCGCCTTTTAGGGGCCCTTTTTTGTTTTAGCGGTGCTATACTATCAATGGTTTTGCGCAGGGCATTGTCAAAGTTGTTAGTGAGGTTATCAATAGAGCCGACATAATTTGGGAATGGTGCCATTACCGAAGGCAGTAGGTCAGCGAGAGTCATCGTTGTGGCGGCATTAATGTTGCGGCTGCTATAGCAGTTATTATTATTATTAGTTTGTTGACAATGAGTCAGAACTTCGAATTTTATAAGGTAATGATCGGACATTACTTTAGTATACGGGAGTACCATAACTTTGGAGGTGGTGACACCCCTGACCAGCACTAGATCTATCGTATTGCCGTTGCGATGCGTAGGTTCATTTATTATTTGTGTAAGACCACAGCTATCAATTATAGTCTGGAGCGCCACGCACTGAGGGTCCGATGGGGTATTCATATGGATATTAAAGTCCCCCATTATGATTATATTGTCTGCGTACGTCACTAGATCAGCAACGAACTCTGAGAATTCATTAATAAAGTCCGAGTAGGGCCCTGGGGGGCGGTAGATAACAGCCATATCGAGAGGCAGCGGTGCGACAGACCTCATAGTAAGCACCTCAAACGATTTGTATTTATTATTTAGGTTAGGGGTAAGGTTAAAGTTTTCATTGTATATTAGTGCGACCCCCCCACCCCTTTTAAGGGGACGGGCAATATGCGCATTCGTATAGTTAGGAGGAGATGCCTCATTTAGCGCAAAAAATTCGTCTGGTTTGAGCCAGGTTTCGCTAAGACCAATGACGTTAAGATTGTTGTCTCTAATGACCTCATTAACTAATAACGTTTTGGGAGACAATGATCTTATGTTTAAAAAGCTCATATTATAAGTATTGGGCTGTTTTGACGAGTTTTTGTTTAAATTATCCGTAGTAGAAATATTATTAATGTTGCGTTTATTATACGTAGTGCACTTTAAATAGTTTCGACCATATCTAGGAATTGATACGACGGGAATTTTCAGATTGTTTGCTTGATGCTGCGATAGACTGAACGCATCATGATTTGCCACCTCAGTAGAATGCATATCTACCTCTAACACATTCACAACAGAAAACACATTATGTGAGTTGTGTCTTATTCTAAGAGAATTGCTATGCGTACAGGAATTATCCAGCCTGGCGCTGGCTAGTTCTAGCTTAACTGACTCCTCACCCGGACTAGCAGGCTCTGTAATTGCCTGTGACCGGGCTTGCTCTAGTGTAGTTAGTCAAATGTGACTTAAACAGTAGTCTATATTCTTAGACAGGATGATGGCGCCTTCCTGGTTAGGGTGAAGGCCGTCCCTCATCAGCAAGCCTGGTTTAAATGTTATATTACAAAAATGATTTAATTATTCAAAAATTAACATTTATTAACATACACAAAAGTACCAAAAATCGGTACCTTTGAGTACCTGGAATTGGTACCGTATTGGTTCAAATTTGAAAGCTGTTGACAAACACATGTGGACTAATGAAACACAAGTATGTGCTCATATGAGAGAAGTGTTACCCCCACCCTAGAATAAATAATACAGCTTCATAATCTTACGTCCAGGGATGTATACCGAGTACCGATTCTGAATTAGGCCGGTTCAGGAAAACCATTAAGATTCTGCACAAATAATATGGCTTTATATATACAGTCGCGAGCAAAAGTTTACATACACTTGTAAAGAACATAATGTCATGGCTGTCTTGAGTTTCCAATAATTTCTACAACTCTTATTTTTTTGTGATAGAGTGATTGGAGCACATACTTGTTGCTCACAAAAAACATTCATGAAGTTTGTTTGTTTTTTATGAATTTATTATGGGTCTACTGAAAATGTGACCAAATGTACTAGGTCAAAAGTATACATACAGCAATGTTAATATTTGGTTACATGTCCTTTGACAAGTTTCACTGCAATAAGGCGCATTTGGTAGCCATCCACAAGCTTCTGGCAAGCTTTTGGTTGAATTTTTTGACCACTTCTCTTGACAAAATTGGTGCAGTTCAGCTAAATTTGTTGTTTTTTTGACATGGACTTGTTTCTTCAGCATTGTCCACACGTTTAAGTCAGGACTTTGGGAAGGCCATTCTAAAACCTTCATTCCAGCCTGATTTAGCCAGACCTTTACCACTTTTGATGTGTTTTTGGGGTCATTGTCCTGTTGGAACACCCAACTGCGCCCAAGACCCAACCTCCGGGCTGATGATTTAGGGTTGTCCTGAAAAATTTGGAGGCAATCCTTTGTTTTCATTGTCCCATTTAAAGCACCAGTTCCATTGGCAACAAAACAGGCTCAGAGCATAATACTAACACCACCACGCTTGACGGTAGGCCTGGTGTTCCTGGGATTAAAGGCCTCACCTTTTCTCCTCTAAACATATTGCTGGGTATTGTGGCCAAACAGCTCAATTTTTGTTTCATCTGACCACAGAACTTTCTTCCAGAAGGTCTTATCTTTGTCCATGTGATGTCAGATTAAACAAAAATTTGTTGTCATTGGTGTGTTTAGTGAGTTTTTTTTTTAAATATTGACTAATGTTGTTTCACATTCTTTGTGTACAAGGATTTTTTTGTTTTTGTTTCTGTGTAAACTTTGGTGCCTCGTTTTTGTCAGAGTACAAGCTGCTAATTGCAGAAACTACTACTCGCTACAATATGGCCGTAAGAACTATTAAACCTACAGCAATAGTTTATCCTGCTTAAAGCAAACACATTTTATTTTTGGTCTAAAAAAATCTATTTTCAAAGCTTATCACAAAATTCACTACCAAACTTTGACTTGTGTGAGTGTTCATGTGCATGTGAGCAATAACCAGAAAGGACAGAAAAACACATAGACCGTTGCCTCAAAGCATCGTGGGTAACAAGCTGCTTCCAACCAGTTGTGAACCAATGGGGGCTATGGAGATCCCCAGTCTGTTTCCTAGGAAACAGAGCCGTCTCTCCTCCTCTCTCGCTCTTTCTCGTCCATCCTCCAGTGTTCCTTGGCACAGTTGAGGAGGAGGGAGGAGGTTCAGGTGACTCACTGTAGCATCATCGCCATGGCAATGAGAAGTGGCGGAGGCTTGTGAAGAGGGAGTGATGGGGGGAAAGAAGCATGAAAAACTCCGGTTTGGGTTTGGGGTGGGAATGGTTGTCGTGAAGCTCGTTGGTGTAGAGCAGGGGTCGGCAACCCACAATGTTGAAAGAGCCATATTGGACCAAAAAATAAAAAATAAAATCTGTCTGGAGCCACAAAAAATTAAAAGCCTAATATAAGCGTTATAATGAAGACAACACAATGATGTAAGTGTCTATATTAGTTATAATCAGTGTTGGGTTAGTTACTGAAAAACAGTAAATAGTTACAGTTACTAGTTACTTTATTTCAAAAGTAACTCAGTTACTAACTCAGTTACTTACACCAAAAAGTAATGCGTTACTGTGAAAAGTAACTATTTAGTTACTTCTTCTACTTTTTTTTTTAAGCTCCCATTAATGCCCTTTTAGCCTTCATTTTAGTACTGTTATTGCACTGGAGAATAATACAATCTGTTGATCAACTTGACATACATTTGCATCACTGAACTCTGCTAAGCAATGTGCTCTACATACAACACACAAAGACAAAGATATGTTTCAAAGGGCCAATTTATTTCAGGCCAGAACAAATTGACAAAACTATTTTAAATAGCTGCAACATAACATACATAAGTAACAAACAGCATAATAACACTAACACTAACACTAACACTAACCACGTTAAACCCAGATTCCGAACTAATAAAGGTCTTAACTCATTCTCTTTCTATGCCACTTCAATATGGAATGCACTCCCAACAGGTGTAAAAGAAAGGGCATCTCTATCCTCCTTCAAAACCGCACTAAAAGAACATCTCCAGGCAACTACAACCCTAAACTAACACCCTCCCTTCCACATAATACCTCTTCGGATTGTAAATAATCAAATGTAGACACTTTTTCTTATACTTTCTGATCTCTCTCTCTGTGTCCACTACTTGCTGTTCATATCCTACCAAGTCAGTCCTACACTGTTTCAATGTCCATTTCTCTGATGATGCAATTGATGACTGAAGTGTTGATACCAACCAAACCTAACCCCCCCCCCCTCCATATCCCACACCCCGGATTGTAAATAATGTAAATAATTCAATGTATATACCCTGATGATTATCTTGTGTGATGACTGTATTATGATGTTAGTATATATTTGATAGTATATATCTGTATCTGGACCCCGACTTAAACAAGTTAAAAAACTTATTTGGGTGTTACCATTTAGTGGTCAATTGTACGGAGTATGTACTGTACTGTGCAATCTACTAATAAAAGTTTCAATCAATCAATCAATCAATCAACAACATAGCTGTAAAGCTGGCTTCACCTAAGGAAGGCACACGTGACATACACAGAGCCTAACCAGGCAGATTTGAATTGTTGTTTTGGGCAGTAGACGGGATCTTTGATCCAAGACACAACTTACATTTAACTAAAATGTTCTTTTCTTTGTGCTCGACAAAAGAAAAGAAGTGGGAATATCTCATACTTGCCAACCCTCCCGAATTTCACTGCCTCTCCCTGGGACAACCATTCTCCAGATTTCTGCCGATTTCCAGCCGGACTTAAGGCACGCCCCCTCCCGGTCTGTGCGGATCTGAGTGGGGACAGCCTGTCGTCACGTCCGCTTGGCCAACAAAAAAGTAACCACAGAACACTATACGCCTATACGGTATAGTGTTCTGTGGTTACTTTTTTGTTGGCCAACGGTTGTATTGCGCACCCCCCTCCCCTCCCCTCCCCTCCCCTTCCCACACTCAGACACACAGTCACACGCACACACAGAGACCGCAGAGGAAGAATCAGAAGCACGTCTCTGCTTCGCTGGAATAAAACACACTCAGATCCTCAGTTTCTAGCCGATACTACATAAAAAGTAACGTAAAATAACGCAGTAACGCATCATGTAGTAACGGTAACTGAGTTATTGAATATAAAAAAAATAACGCGTTAGATTACTAGTTACCGCCGAAACTAACGGCGTTACAGTAACGCGTTACTTAGTAACGCGTTAGTCCCAACACTGGTTATAATAGCCTACTATCAAAATGACTTTAAAAGTCTTATATAAGTGTTACAATGAAGACAACACATTATGTAAGTGTCTTTATTAGCTATTATAGCTTACTATCAAAATTACTTTAAAAGTCTTATATAAGTGTTATAATGAAGACAACACATGATGTAAGTGTCTACATTAGCTATAATAGCCTACAATCAAAATGACTTTAAAAGTCTTATATACGGTAAGTGTTATAATGAAGACAACACATGATATAAGTGTTTATATTAGCTATAATAGACTACTATCAAAATGACTATGTGTCGCAGGCTGACACAAATCTTCGTTGACAGAAATGTTGAAATATGAAATGTATTCTTCACATTTATACAACATTGCAAAGCATTAGTAAAACGAAGGCTTCTCAGAGGGTGAGATAACTCCTGGAAATTACTGGCTTAGAATGGCCAAAGGTAAAGATGTGTGTGTCCAAGTTAAAGTAAACGACAGGCTGTCTTCTTCTAATGGATTTATTACAATCTTTGCAAGCTGGGTAACATTTGCTGTGGTCTGGAACAACATGGCACAAAACCAACTATCAGAAATGCAGCCAATATTACATACGGATAATGTGTCATGAGACATGCAAATATAAGTTAAATACACAGAGGAAATGAGTAAAGGAAATTAAATGAGCTCAAATATGTTTAAAAACGAGGCATAATGATGCTATATGTACATACAGCTAGCCTAAATAGCATGTAAGCATTGATTAGCTTGCAGTCATGCAGTGATAAAATAACTCTGCTCCCCAATTGCTCTGCAAGACAATTACAAGACTGCAATGTGGTACCAGATCTACCACCCGAGGAATGTCAAAAGGCAACTGTTGCGTTCCATTCCGTAGAACATCTTTTGCCCAGACTGCCTTTTCAATAAAAGGACCACAACTATGGAACTCTTTATCTGACACATTGAAAAGTATACCTGCACTTGTCTCTTTCAAAAAACAAACAAAATTGTCGCTTGTTGAGCCACAATCGTGTTCCCATTTATAGTTTTTACTCATTTTTACTAATTGGTTCTTATCTAGTTTGCACTTTGTCTGTATTATTACTATTATTATTATTATCGACTCCTCTTTGCCTCATTATTTTTATTTTTCTATCTTAATGATGTTAGGTCTGTGTTGTTGTTGTTGTTGGGGACAAGTGTTGTAAATTAGCTTTGGCTACAAACACTATGATGCATACATTGGATGACTGTTTCAGATATCTATGTTTCTGTATCAGTCCCTATTTCAAATAAACCAGAAAGAAAGAAAGAAGACCAAATTTACAAATTTAGCACTTCAACAAGTTAATACCATCAACAAAGCTCACATTTGTGCATTGACGCACAGCATAAAAGGTTTGGTGGACAAAATGAGACAAAGAAGGAGTGGCATAAAACATGTATTTCTGTGGCAGCATCGGAGAAAGTTGTACATGTAAACAAACTATGGTTAGTTCAAGGACCGGGAAATTAGTAGGACAAAACAGCACTTGCCATATGCTCTCACCAGTGAAGCATGTTTCATATAAACAGTGGAATTTCTAACAATTAGGAATATTTGTGTCATGTCTGTCCTCCTATAGAAACCATATTGAAACAAAAAATATATATTTTAACTTTTTCCATTTTCATACATTTTTGAAAAAGCTCCATGGAGCCACTATGGCGGCGCTAAAGAGCCGCTGGTTGCTGACCCCCGGTGTAGACTGTATGTCTGGCTTCCTCCTTTCAAAATAGTAGCCCTTCCCTCTTTTTTGTCCCTTTTTTGTTTTCCCCCTCTGCCTTTAGTCTTAAAACAACCCCACAGCATATTGGTCTCAGGGGAGCTCGCTTAGCAGAGCTGCCGAACGCTGAGTCATATCACTTGCATGTTTGGACATGTAAGGGGGCGAGAGAGGTTATATGTGTTTGTGCAGATCGCTGACGTGTGCGCGAAGGGGAGAGGTCAACTGGGGACAGCGGAAGACAAGAAGGTGTAAGATTGGGAAGAGAGTTTGACCCGGAGATGACCACGGGGGTTGTAAGGGACAACTGTTAAATTTTAAGTAAAAGTCAGTTTTTTTATGCAATATATGACTGCTATTTTGAAGGTTGTGCAAGCGGATATGCTTTTATTGTGTTAAGGAACTCACGAATGAAAACGGAAAAAGGAAGTTGTTGCTTTTCAATGCTATGGTAAAGCGTATATGTAAAGGTGAAATAGAAAACTAACAGTTAAAAGGATTCTAGCGCAGTTGAAAGGCAAACAAGGTCAATTGTTGCAGTCGTTTAATTAGCTTTAAATGTTCAATGCTCAAGTACAACATATTCTAATGTACCATTTATCTTGTAGGTTTGCTCATTAGCTCTTAGGTTGGTCATTGGGCACACGGTGATGGATGTAAAATAAAGGACCATTTGACCATCAGTTCCAGACCTTAATTTTGACTGAGGGGTCATGACCCCAAAAGCAAAGGTCTTCCCAGTGAAACAATCTAAACCGGTTCGCACCAAAGGAGTCACACAATGGAAGTAGCGAAAGGCTGACTTAAAACACGTGCAAACTAGTGTTGTGCGGATCGATTCTGGAATATCAATACCACCGATACTAGATCTGTCTGCTCTGTTATCAATACTCCAATTGAAATATCAATACTTTTGATACTTTAGTTATTTGAGATAGTGTGTATCATTAACAGGAACACAGTGAAAAAATAACTAAACTTGGGAATGAGGCAATGTGTCAATGTTGAAGGATTTTGTTTACGTGTTCAGTATTTTAACGTTAACATGTTCATGGAACTGAGTTGTGACTTGCATTTTATTCTAATAGTAGTTCCGATTAATTAATTTGTTTTAATGCTCTTATTATGTTACTTTATTCCTTTTGTTATGGTTTGAAACACCATTTTTGTGTTTATTGTACAAACCCCGTTTCCATATGAGTTGGGAAATTGTGTTAGATGTAAATATAAACGGAATACAATGATTTGCAAATAATTTTCAACCCATATTCAGTTGAATATGCTACAAAGACAACATACTTGATGTTCAAACTGATAAACTTTTTTTTTTTTGCAAATAATCATTAACTTTAGAATTTGATGCCAGCAACACGTGACAAAGAAGTTGGGAAAGGTGGCAATAAATACTGATAAAGTTGAGGAATGCTCATCAAAGACTTATTTGGAACATCCCACAGGTGAACAGGCAAATTGGGAACAGGAGGGTGCCATGATTGGGTATAAAAGTAGATTCCATGAAATGCTCAGTCATTCACAAACTAGGATGGGGCGAGGGTCACCACTTTGTCAACAAATGTGTGAGAAAATTGTTGAACAGTTTAAGAAAAACCTTTCTCAACCAGCTATTGCAATGAATTTAGGGATTTCACCATCTACGGTCCGTAATATCATCAAAGGGTTCAGAGAATCTGGAGAAATCACTGCACGTAAGCAGCTAAGCCTGTGATCTTCGATCCCTCAGGCTGTACTGCATCAACAAGCTACATCAGTGTGTAAAGGATATCACCACATGGGCTCAGGAACACTTCAGAAACCCACTGTCTGTAACTACTGTTGGTCGCTACATCTGTAAGTGCAAGTTAAAACTCTCCTATGCAAGGCGAAAACCGTTTATCAACAACACCCAGAAACGCCGTCGGCTTCGCTGGGCCTGAGCTCATCTAAGATGGACTGATACAAAGTGGAAAAGTGTTCTGTGGTCTGACGAGTCCGCATTTCAAATTGTTTTTGGAAACTGTGGACGTCGTGTCCTCCGGACCAAAAAGGAAAAGAACCATCCAAATTGTTATAGGCGCAAAGTTGAAAAGCCAGCATCTGTGATGGTATGGGGGTGTATTAGTGCCCAAGGCATGGGTAACTTACACATCTGTGAAGGCGCCATTAATGCTGAAAGGTACATACAGGTTTTGGAGCAACATATGTTAATATATAATATAATATATAATACATATGTTAATATATATATATATATATATATATATATATATATATATATATATATATATATATATATATATATATATATGTATGTATATATATATATATATATATATATATATATAGAGATGAAATAGCCTCTGTGCTTTTTCCTGACCTAACGTATATTCCGCTCTACCCCGGTATTGAGCACTGTGTAACGGATAAACCACAGAAACCTCGACTATATATATATATATATATATATATATATATATATATATATATATATGTATAGTCGAGGTTTCTGTGGTTTATCCGTTACACAGTGCTCAATACCGGGGTAGAGCGGAATATACGTTAGGTAAACCACAGAAACCTCGACTATACATATATATATATATATATATATATATATATATATATATATATATATATATATGTATAGTCGAGGTTTCTGTGGTTTATCCGTTACACAGTGCTCAATACCGGGGTAGAGCGGAATATACGTTAGGTAAACCACAGAAACCTCGACTATACATATATATATATATATATATATATATATATATATATATATATATATATATATGTATAGTCGAGGTTTCTGTGGTTTATCCGTTACACAGTGCTCAATACCGGGGTAGAGCGGAATATACGTTAGGTCAGGAAAAAGCACAGAGGCTATTTCATCTCTCTATATATATATATATATATATATATATATACATACATATATATATATATATATATATATATATATATATATATATATATATATATATATATATATATATATATATATATATATGTATATATATATACAGAATATATATATATATAGAAAATGGATGGATGGATGGATGGATGGATATATATATATATATATATATATATATATATATATATATATATATATATATATATATATATATATATATATATATGTATAGTCGAGGTTTCTGTGGTTTATCCGTTACACAGTGCTCAATACCGGGGTAGAGCGGAATATACGTTAGGTCAGGAAAAAGCACAGAGGCTATTTCATCTCTATATATATATATATATATATATATATATATATATATATATATATATATATATATATATATATATATATATATATATATATATATATATATGTATGTATATATATATATATATATAGAGATGAAATAGCCTCTGTGCTTTTTCCTGACCTAACGTATATTCCGCTCTACCCCGGTATTGAGCACTGTGTAACGGATAAACCACAGAAACCTCGACTATACATATATATATATATATATATATATATATATATATATATATATATATATATATATATATATATATCCATCCATCCATCCATCCATCCATTTTCTACCGCTTAATCCTTTCGGGGTCGCGGGGGGTGCTGGAGCCTATCTCAGCTACAATTGGGCGGAAGGCGGGGTACACTCTGGACAAGTCGCCACCTCATCACAGGGCCAACACAGATAGACAGACAACATTCACACTCACATTCACAAAATAGGGCCAATTTAGTGTTGCCAATCAACCTATCCCCAGGTGCATGTCTTTGGAGGTGGGAGGAAGCCGGAGTACCTGGAGGGAACCCACGCAGTCACGGGGAGAACATAAAAACTCCACACAGAAAGATCCCGAGCCAGGACTGCTCAGGACCTTCGTATTGTGAGGCAGACGCACTAACCCCTGTTACACCGTGCTGCCCATATATATTTCCATTCATACATATACCTGTATGTATATATATATATATATATATATGATAACAGTTTCAATATAGAAACAACTTGTTTTTCTACTCTACTGGTACTTTAAGGGGCTGATCAAAACAAGTTCAATTAATGTGTTTTTTAAATGATGTTCTATTTTTCATATATTTGAAAACTTCTTGCAATATGCATTTTGGTGCATCTACAACATTCCAGCACATGCTTACAGAGTGCACCTTTTGCATGCTAATAAAGTGTATTCCATTGTAGTTGCACTGACCATTTTGGTCATTTGTTGTGTTAAAGCAGACTGCAATGCAGAATCCGTTTGTATTGTGTTGAAGTTTTTGTTTTTTTAAATGGAATGATAATACTAAGTAGGTTTGCAAGAAAATGCGCATTAATGGCCGCGTAAACACGCCGTGACCCGGCATCCTCGTCATAACAAGCTGAGGTTGTAATCGTTCTCTTCTCTGCTCTGGTGAGTCTCTTATCTCTGCTCCAGCGTAGGTGAAGCCAAGTGAGATAGAGGCGAGGAGAGAAGTGTGACTCTCCAGCAGAACATTGGCTATCATTTTCAGTCCGTTGCAACTTATCTGACAGAGCATCAGCCCGCCGCGCCACCTCACATCTCACACCGCCTCTTACTGGCCAGGGATGTTTACAAGGGTCGATAATGACATCAGTGATAAACAAGCGGCGCCCCTGTCTTTGACACCACCCTTTTCCTGAGTCGCTGATAGCGTCTTACCTGTAGTGACCCCATGAAGCCAGGTAGATTCCCATTGTGCTGCCTGTATAGCCAATAATCAAGGATGGTTTTCTCCTTCAGGTGATAAAGACTGAAAGCATGGTACTCAATTTCGAGGGCCAATTATATTTTAATATTGATTGGAAAACACCTCCCTATCTGGAACAGTCATAATAATCAATAATCAATTTGTTTGGTTACAAATCCTTTGCAGTCTATGAAATTATCTGCTGACTGTTCCCTATTTCACTTACTTTTGGTGCTGTGTTGAACGCAGACATTAAAAGATTTATGTGCAATTGATTTATTATTAACACCAACAAGTTGGGCACATTAGGTATCTTCAAGCTAAACCATGCAATTATACATCACAGAATACCTGATATATCCCCCATGCTACAAATTGTTCCCAAAAGTCAATAGATGTAACTCCATCTATTGATATAGAATTTTATTAATGCTATCAAATATATTTTTTTCTAACATCTGATTAATCACGCTTTCAAATGTGGATTAATCATGATTAATCCATTTTTTTGAATTTGGATTGTCATGATTAATCAAACATTTGAAGTTAGAGTAATCATGATTAATCTTACTTGAGTTTGGATTAATCATAATTAATCAAACGTTTTAATTTAGAGTACTCATGATTAATCACACGTGAGTTTAGACTAGATATGATTAAACACACTTTTGAATTTAGAGTAATCATGATTAATCGCACTTTTGATTTTGGATGTTCATGATTAATCAGACTTTTGAATTTAGAGTATTCATGATTCATAATTAGTCAAACTTTTGAATTTAGAGTAATAATGATTAATCGCACTTTTGAATTTGGATGTTCATGATTAATCAAACTTTTGAATTTAGAGTATTCATGATTCATAATTAGTCAAACTTTTGAATTTAGAGTAATCATGATTAATCACAGTTTTAGATTACTCATGAATAATCAATTTTTTTAATTTAAAGTAATTATAAATAATCAGACTTTTGAATTTGGATTCCTGTGATTAACCACATTTTTGAATTTAGAGTAATTATGATTAATCACAGTTTTGAATTTGGATGACTCATGATTAATCAAACATTTGAATTTACAATCATCATGATTAATCACACTTGAGGTCATAGTAATTATGATTAACTACACTTTTGAATTTGGAATAATTATGATTAATCACACTTATGAATTAGGATTCTCATGATTAATCAAACTTTTGCATTTAGACTAATCATGATTAATCACATTTTGAAATTGGATTATTCATGATTAATCACACGTTTGAATTTAGAGGAATCATGATTAATCGGAATTTTGAATTTAGAGTAATCATGATTGATCACACTTATGAATTTGGATTAGTCGTGATCAATCAAACGTTTGAATTTAAAGTAATTATGAATAATCACACTTGAGTTTGGATTCATCATGATTAAGCAAGCTTTTGAATTTGGATGAATCATGATCAGTCACACTTTTGAAACACTCATGATTAATTAAACATTTTAATTTAGAGTAATCATGAATAATCACACTTTTGAGTTTAGATTAAGCATAATAAAGCGCACTTTTAGATTTGAATTAATTGTAATCGCACATTTGAATTTGGATTAATCATTTTTGAATTTGGATTAATTATCATTAATCACATATTTGAAATGTGGAATCTTTCTTAAATGCTTCACTCGATTGTACGTCATGTGTTTGCTCACAACTTGGTAACAGTTGTATCTAAAGTGCAGTTCGGGCGTATATTGAAGTGAAATTTACCAGTGAGCACATCAGTCGTGGTCTCCTCACTTATCTTTGCACTGACGTATGCGTTAACCTGATTACTGACTAAAATACATTGCGTGATTAATCTGCATACATACAGTACAGACCAAAAGTTTGGACACACCTTCTCACTCAATGCCTTTTCTTTATTTTCATGACTATTTACATTGTAGATTGTCACTGAAGGCATCAAAACTATGAATGAACACATGTGGAGTTATGTACTTAACAAAAAAAGGTGAAATAACTGAAAACATGTTTTATATTCTAGGTTCTTCAAAATAGCCACCCTTTGCTCTGATTACTGCTTTGCACACTCTTGGCATTCTCTCAATGGGCTTCAAGAGGTAGTCACCTGAAATGGTTTTCACTTCACAGGTGTGCCTTCTCAGGGTTAATTAGTGGAATTTATTGCTTTATCAATGGGGTTGAGACCATCAGCTGTGTTGTGAATGAGAAGGTGTGTCCAAACGTTTGGCCTGTACTGTACATGATACATGTGATCGTTTGTTTGTGTCACATATTTATATTGTTATATTTGACAGCCCTAATGTTTACAATTAAAATGGTTGGAAATATTGTGAACTACATAGACAACCAAAAAAAGCACACATTCCACATTTTTCACATTTCAATCAATTACATATTTAATCCACAGAGGACTGTTTTTTTTTAGAATCATATTCAAATTTAAAGTGGCGAAAATATGATAACATCTTTTTCTAATTTACTTATAATCGCTCCGTGGCGCCTATGGCCTCCATGTGCTTGTATGGACTCCCGGCAAGGTCAGGGTGTGCTCATGATGAGGCGGCGGATGGCCTGGTAACGTCCGGCGTGTGTTGCGTAAGATAAGGGAACATGTGCTGCTTGACTACAGTTCTTGAAATAAGTAAAAAGCTAAGAAGTGAGTTTGCAAAAAGACTGTGAAAAGTATCTGGTTACCACAGGAGACTGGGGAATATACCGTATGAATATTCTGTAATCCATTAATCATTTCCTCTCCGTTCTGTCTGTGCGTGTGTCGAACTTGTAGCATCTCCTCTTTGCATCCTACCGCCTCTCTTGCACAGGAAGTAGACTAATGGCATTTTAGAGGATGGAGAGAGCAGGAGAGAGGGAGGAGGGATGGAGTTCCTTCCTGTGTGGTGTGGTTGCAGATCTCTTATACTGCAGGCGGCCTTCAAACTACACTTTGTACAACTCCTGTTTTTTTTGTTTTTTTTTTACATCTCTAATTTGTGTACAGTAATGGAAAATTAGGACCAGAAAATATACATGATGTATTTTCCAGTAAGTTTTGGCAACAATATAGATATTGTGGTTTTGAAAGAAAATATCTTCATTGGAAAAAATAGTAATATATGGAGGCACTTCGTAAGACCACTTGGCTACACGAAGTATATCAAGTAAAAAAGGCTGTTTATTTACCTGCATCAGTTAAAGTTAAAGTTAAGTTAAAGTACCAATGATTGTCACACACACACTAGGTGTGGTGAAATGACCCTCTGCATTTGACCCATCCCCTTGTTCACCCCCTGGGAGGTGAGGGGAGCAGTGAGCAGCAGCGGTGGCCGCGCTCGGGAATAATTTTGGTGATTTAACCCCCAATTCCAACCCTTGATGCTGAGTGCCAAGCAAGGAGGTAATGGGTCCCATTTTTATAGTCTTTGGTATGACTCGGCCGGGGTTTGAACTCACGACCTACCCATCTCAGGGCGGAAACTCTAACCACATAATCAGCTAGCTACTCAGGTCGGCCCTCAATTGCATTTGTGGGAAAATTGCACAAACTGAATGGGAATATCTCAACTGATTGAGCCGTCAAAAGGAAGTTAAAGCTTACTTGTAGTGACACCATGAATTGAATTGAATTTACCATGAATTGATTAACGTGGACCCCGATTTAAACAAGTTGAAAAATGTATTCGGGTGTTACCATTTAGTGGTCAATTGTACGGAATATGTACTGTACTGTGCAATCTACTAATACAAGTCTCAATCAATCAATCAAAAACACCTCTGTACCACTACGGGACACATCCCTACACCCACAGGTTTGCTATGGGAACCTAGTAAAAAAAAAAGCCTATAAGATAATGATCACAAAAGGGACTACAAACAAGGATGACTTAGGGGGACTTCAGGTTAAAAATGGCACCTGTTACTTCATTGGTCACATGGTCTAAATCAGACCTGGGCAAATTAGACCCAGCCAGTTAAGATTTTCAATCCCCCAAAATGTTTTTAGATGTTTAAGATCGAAAATGTAGCCGCCATTAAGATGTGCAGTGATGTTTTCAAATGACTGTAAGTCTTGAATTATACAAACTATTTCAATGGTTTGAATCTGCGCTTTTGCATGATATACTAGTTACTATGGTAATCTAATTAGTTACTGTGGTAATCTAATTAGTTACTATGGTAATCTAAGTCACAGCAGCTCAGACAAGGCACCAAGCAGTGTGGGTGGGGAGCGTTTCCAAAGAGTGTCAGCCTGAAATGCGGGTGTCAGAGACAGACGCGGAAGGAGATTTTTACAACAAAGTTCTAAAGCTTAGTGATATATCAGATAGTAGGTGTTTTGTTTTTTTTACCCCTCGCATTCATATTGCGCTATGTTTGTTGCGTTTGGCTTGATTGTAAAATATGTCGATAGAGAGGGTGTGTGACGTTCATATGTTGTCAATATTCAGTGTTTTATTGTTCATAGTTAATATTGTAAATCCCACATTCTTTATTTTCTTGTACATTGAGTAAAAAAATATAAAAGTCCATTCCGTTTTTTAAGGCGGTCTGTCATAACGTTTTTAGCATTCAATCAGACATTATTGTGAGCTTTTTTTACTAGTATTCCTGAAAATAGATATAATTTTTTTTCTCTAAATCTGGCCCCCCAAGGCAAAATAATTGCCCAGGCCTGGTCCAAACTACATCCCCCCATCTTGAGCGATGTCATCTCACAACAATCCCCATCCAATTGATTGTCTTCTGTCACGTGACTTCTTCCCGGAAGTGAAAACAGGCGTTGGTCAACCAAGCCAAGATGGCAGTTGTACAGCAAGCAGCGCGCAAACTATCTGAGTACGAAAGAGGCTTAAATCTTCCTACAAAAAGTGGATACGAGCAAAAAATCAAACTATACAATGGAATAAATCTCTATACTTTATCCCCCAAAAATCTGTTGAGTGATATCAAGGATTATACGTCGGTCGCGTTCCCAGACATATCAAACTATTGTGCTCCAGACGCCATCCTAGACGACAAAAAATATGGAAACTTGGAAAAGCATGGAGGTCTACAACTTCTTTGTGTGTGGCTTGGTCAAGGAAATTGGTATCAAGACTCTCGGATAAATATGCATAGTTTTTGCTCGGGTAAGGTTGCATTTCATGATTTATTTTTGCGTCTAAAGTTAAAGTAAAGTACCAGTGATTGTCACACACACACTAGGTGTGGTGAAATGTGTCCTTTGCATTTGACCCATCCCCTTGTTCACCCCCTGGGAGGTGAGGGGAGCAGTGATTTAACCCCCAATTCCAACCCTTGATGCTGAGTGCCAAGCAGGGAGGTCATGGGTCCCATTTTTCTAGTCTTTGGTATGACTCGGCCGGGGTTTGAACTCACAACCTACTGATCTCAGGGCGGACACTCTAACCACTAGGCCACTGAGTAGGTCTCTGTAGGTCTACTGCTATGTTTGTTGCTGATGCACGTGTCGTTTATGAGTAGGGTGTTTTTCCCAGTCTTTATCAAAATATAACTAGATGTCAACATTGTGTATGTGTTGGAAGTTTAATTTATGATTGTTGCCTTTGGTAAAAAACTTAACTCTTTTAGGTTCTGCTCCCATTTTCTTTCTATTATTTAGAGTCGGCGTGTTACTGCTTTTCAAAACACTCATAGCAAACATGTGTTTCAAAAATACAAATAATATCAAGATAATACTTCAATGGGAAATAATAAACATTGAAAGTTGGGGGCTGGCTGTCCCCTGCTTCTCCCGTGCCTTGTCCTCTGCCGGGCGCGTCTGTCTACGGCTGCTGCTGGCCCTTCCGGGCGGCACGGTGGGCCGGGCTCCGGGGTTCCTGTCGCTGGCCGGCCTGGCTGCGTGGGTCTGGTAGTCCCTTGTTCCCTGGGCGCCACACCTGCTGTTTTGGAGTGGGCTTTCAAATATGTTGTACATACAAATACACATATATACTCCCATACACACAATTATTCATACATATATACATACATACATACGCGCACACGTAGGTACCTACGCTCCCACATATATACACAAATACAGTGCATACATACACACTCAAAGTTCGTACATCCACACGTCACACATAAGACTCTTTAACGCATCACAATAATCTCCTTAATTCCCCCTCAAAAATGCAATAACTCATTGGAATATAAAGACAATATAACATACATCCATAAACGTGGATGCATATGCAAAAGTGCAATATATTTATCTGTACAGTAATCTATGTATTTGTATCTGCACCTTATTGCTCTTTTATCCTGCACTACCACGAGCTAATGCAACGAAATGTTGTTCTTATCTGTACTGTAAAGTTCAAATTTGAATGACAATAAAATGAAGTCTAAGTCTAAGTCTTAGTCTAACATTCACTGTACAAACATACATATACACATACTGTACATATACAAGCACATAGTTATACATACAGTCACACATATAATCACGTTTCATCAAACATATATTAACGTTGTTCCCCTAGGACAGGGGTCGGCAACCCGCGGCTCCGGAGCAGCATGCGGCTCTTTGATCACTCTGATGCGGCTCAGCTGCATACTTGCCAACCCCCTCGATTTTCCCGGGAGACTTCCGGATTTCAGTGCCTCTTGCAGAAAACTAACGGGATTAATATTCTCCAATTTTCACCCTTACAATAATAATAAGGGTGTGTCATGATGGTACAGCATATAGCGCCCTCTACAATCTGTATTAACGGCGTGCCAGCCCAGACTTTTATTATATGCATTTTCTGCTTGCACACGAAAGTGACAGCAAGGCATACTTGGTCAACAGCCACATAGGTTACACTGACGGTGGCCATATAAAACAACTTTAACACTCTTACTAATAATGCGCCACACTTTGAACCAAAACCAAACAAGGATGACAAACACATTTCGGGAGAACATCTGCACCTTAACACAACAGAACAAATACCCAGAATCCCATGCAGCCCTGACTCTTCCGGGCTACATTATACACCCCTGCTACCACCAAACCCCACCCCCACCCCAACCCTGCTCCCTCACACATCAACAAAAGTGGTGCACACCACCCTTTTTAAATGAGTTTTTTTGCATGTGTACCAACTGTCACCATGGAGACACTCATTTCCCTCCACATTGATGTTGTCTCGCTCTCCAACGTGTAGTGTTTTGCAATGTTGTTCAACATGCAGTGTGCATATACAGTAAATCAGTGTTTTTCAACCACTAGTACAGGCCTGGGCAATTATATTGACTTGGGGGCCAAATTTAGAGAAAGAAATGTGTCTGGGGGCCGGTATATCTATTTTTAGGAACACTAATACAAAACCTCACCATAATGTCTGATTGAATGCTCAAAACATTATGACAGACCGCCTTAAAAAAAGGAATGGAATTTAAAAAATGTTTACTGAATGAGACACCCAGAATGTACATGAAAATAAAGAATGTGGGATTTACAATATTAACTATGAAGGATAAAACACTGAATATTGACAACATATGAACATCACACCCACTCTCCATTGACATATTTTACAATCAAGCGAAATGCAACAAAAATGCAACAAAACAGCGAAATATGAACGCGAAGGGTACAAATAAACCCACCTACAATCTGATATATCTGATACATCACTAAGCTTTAGAACTTTGTTGTGAAAATCTCCTTCCGCGTCTGTCCCTGACACCTGCATTTCAGGCTGACACTCTGGAAACACTCTGTGGAAACGCTCCCCACCCACACTGCTTGGTGCCTGCTGTGACTTAGATTACCTTAGTAACTAGAATATCATGCAAAAGCACAGAGTCCAACCATTGAAATACTTTGTATAGTTCAAGACTTACGATCATTTGAAAACATCACTGCACATCTTAATGGCGGCTACATTTTCGATCTTAAACATCTAAAAACATTTTTGGGGATTGAAAATCTTAACGGGGCGAGTCTAATTTGCCCAGGTCTGGTTTAGACCATGTGACCAATGAAGTCCCCTAAGTCATCCTTGTTTGTAGTCCCTTTTGTGATCATAATAGCAGCTACAGTTTCCATCTTAAAGATCTAAAAACAATTATTTGGGAATGTCCGGCGGGCCAGATTGAAAAGCTTAACGGGCCGCATGTGGCCCCCAGGCCTTAATTTGCCCAAGTCTGCACTAGTGTGTCGTGAAATATTGTCTTGTGTGCCGTGGGAAATCATACAATTTCACCTACCATATTTTTCGGACTATAAGGTGCACTTAAAATTAGGGATGTCCGATAATGGCTTTTTGCCGATATTCCGATATTGTCCAACTCTTTAATTACAGATACCGATATCAACCGATACCGATATCAACAGATATATGCAGTCGTGGAATTAACACATTATTATGCCTAATTTGGACAACCAGGTATGGTGAAGATAAGGTACTTTTTAAAAAAATTAATAAAATAAGATAAATGAATTAAAATAATTTTCTTGAATACAAAAGAAAGGAAAACAATATAAAAACAGTTACATTGAAAGTAGTAATTAATGAAAATTAGTAAAATTAACTGTTAAAGGTTAGTACTATTAGTGGACCAGCAGCACGCACAATCATGTGTGCTTACGGACTGTATCCCTTGCAGACTGTATTGATATATATTGATATATAATGTAGGAACCAGAATATTAATAACAGAAAGAAACAACCCTTTTGTGTGAATGCGTGTGAATGAGTGTAAATGGGGGAGGGAGGTTTTTTTGGGTTGGTGCACTAATTGTAAGTGTATCTTGTGTTTTTTATGTTGATTTAATAAAAAAAAACAAAAAAACGATACCGATAATAAAAAAACCGATACCGATAATTTCCGATATTACATTTTAACGCATTTATCGACCGATGATATCGGCCTGCCGATATTATCGGACATCTCTACTTAAAATCCTTTCATTTTCTCAAAAATCGACAGTGCGCCTTATAACCCGGTGCACCTAATGTACGGAATAATTCTGGTTGTGCTTACCGACCTCGAAGCAATTTTATTTGGTACATGGTGTAATGATGAGTGTGACCAGTAGATGGTAGTCACACATTAGAGATATGTGTAGACTGCAAGATGAGGCCAGTAAATGCCACCAAAACTTTAAACGTTCCATTGAGAATAAAGAACATTACACACGGCGCTCAAAATTCTGTCAAAATGTTTTAGTATGACTTTGAAGCCGCACCGCTTGATGGATTGTCGGCCCATTACAGCTACCGTAGTCAGAGATACAAATATTACTATGGTGTGTGTATAAGGACCGCAAAATGGCACCGATTAGCAGACATATTATCTGTTGTTTTGTTTCGCAATATTATGCCTGTTGATGTGTATTTGGGATCTGCATAAGTCCTGAAAATTTGCGCACGTCTGCCACTGTAGTCTGTGCCAATGCCGTAGTCATAAGCTTCTTCTTTTTCTCTATCTTCTTGTTATGGGACATTCATCCTCTGCTGTTGCCATTTCTAATATAAAGTAGCGTAAAGTTCTAACTTATATCTCGCTATAGAAGCGCTAAAAACTACCAGTGTAGTGGGTTTACATGTTTCACCCACGGAACTTTAGTTATTAGAGAGTTCCAGTCGAACGTTTATTTCACGGGACACATTTCCGGCGTTGTTGCACTAGTGAGCCACGGATGAGGAGATGCTGCTCCGTTGTTGATTGAAGTAAAGTCTGAATGTCATTAAAACAGTTAGCTCCATCTTTTGACACTTCTTCCACACCCGTCCTTGCACGCTACACCGCTACAACAAAGATGACGGGGAGAAGACGCTGTCGAAGGTGAGCCACGTAAATAAGACCGCCCACAAAACGGCGCATCCTGAAGCAACTGTCAGAAAGCGACTTGAAGATGATCTGTAAAACATAATCTAAGCAACATTTTGACCAAAGAACCACCACTACATGTTATGTAGACCACAAGGAAGTGTTTTACATTTAGAAAAAAAATCATAATATGACCCCTTTAATGCGCCTTATAATCTGGTGCGCTTTTTGTATGGAAAAAGACCTGACTAGACCCTCTCATCGGCAGTGTGCTTTATAATCCGGTGAGCCCAATGGTCCGGAAAATACGGTAATTGGTCTAAACAATATTTTTTGCAAACCAATAATTATAATCCGCAAATAATGTGTCGTTGTTGCTGTCTAGAAATCGGCAGAGTAACCATGTAAATCTTCTCAATATCAGTAGGTGGCAGCAGGTTCCTATGTCTAATTTGAGACAAGGAAATTAGTGATGCATGGATGGTTATGTTTATAGTTTAAATTCATATCGAACAATTGCATCATGTATTTGATGAGAACGACTTTATTATGGGGTTGTACGGTATACCAGCACTAGTATAGCACCGCGATACTAATGAATCATACTCGGTACTATACCACCTCTAAAAAGTACTGGTTCTCTCCCCCGCCCTTTTTAACGGGCGCACCGTCACGTCGGGACATTGCTGGGTTTACAAGCAGACGAGCATGTTCGGCAGCGCACAATCACGGAGTACTTACAAGCAGACACGGTGAGTGGACAGAAAAGGGAGAACGAACGCATTTTGGGTTAAAAACCGACGATAAAGGTGAAGTTATTACACTGAAACGACCTCAGGAAGAGGTACTTTAAGATATGGCTCGCAAGCTCACGGCTAACATCCATCCACAGTCGGCAGTGTTTTAGCTACTTCTAAATCACTAATCCTTGCCTCCATGGCGACAAATAAAGTAAGTTTCTTACAAGTATCATCCCTGCAGGACGAGGAATAGCTAAACATGTTTCACTAGACACCGTAGGAGGATACAATAGCTCACCAGCGTCACCTGACATCCACTGTAATGATACCAAGGAGCGTATCTAGTAGATACTACTATGATTACATCGCTATTTTTTAGCATCACAAAATCTTTTTTTCTTTTTTAAAAATGTATGTTTAGAAACTCAGGAAATACGTCCCTGGACACATGAGAACTTAAATAAATATGACCAATGTATGATCCTGTAACTACTTGGTATTGGATCAATACCTAAATTTGTGGTATCATCCAAAACTAATGTAAAGCATTCAAACAACAGAAGAATAAGTGATTATTACATTTTAACAGAAGTGTAGATAGAACATGTTAAAAGAGAAAATAACCAGATATTAACAGTAAATGAACAAGTAGATTAATAATTCATTTTTACAGCTTGTCCTTTATAATCTTGACTAAATAATAGAATGAAAAATGACACAATATGTTACTGCATACGTCAGCAGCTAAATTAGGAGCCTTTGTTTGCTTACTTACTAATAAAAAAAAGGTTGTCTAGTATGTTCACTAAATTCACAAAATTGCAATAAGAAACATATGTTTAATGTACCGTAAGATTTTTTGTTCAAATAAAGCCAATAATGCAATTTTTTGTGGTACCCCTTTATTTAGAAAAGTATCGAAAAGTATCGAAATATTTAGTATTTAGTACCGGTACCAAAATATTGGAATCGGGACAACCCTACTTTATTATATCAATATAGGCTACTGAGTTTCATTTTTAACATTTTCTGTTAGTGGTGTGACTTGAGTGGAATAAATGTGCCTTGGCTCAAAAAAGGTTGTAAAACACTGATATGTACCATCTTTTCTGTAATATAAAATTGCAATCTAGACAACATAACCTATTTTCAGAGCGCTGAAGGTGCGTACAATCAGTATTTTCAACGAGCAAAAACTGTGATAATAATAGTGAGTAATGATAATACATCTTGAAGATTGGAAAAATGAATGCTATTAAAGAAAACCCGAAAGCAGACACCATTGTTTTGGTGTTTGTGTGCTGTCTTTAAATCAGTTCTTAAGTCATTAGTCAGCTCAAAGATGGTTATATTTCTTACTGACAGAAATACTGTATAAGCTTGGAATATCCTATCCCTCCGTCTTCTGCTGTATTGCAGTGATCGCCTCCTTCTGACTGCGGCAAAGCCAGTTTGCACGCACTTTTCAAACGTGCTAAATATAGATACTAAACAGCGGCCGCAGAAAAGTTTCAGGCTTGAAGAATCACAATGTGAGTGCTAAATGATTATATTTGCATCTCCTCCTCCTAATATTGTGGGCGCTCTCATTATAACTAACTCAGTGGCCTAGTGGTTAGAGTGTCCGCCCTGAGATGGGTTGGTCGTGAGTTCAAACCCCGGCCGAGTCATACCAAAGACTATAAAAATGGGACCCATTACCTCCCTGCTTGGCACTCAGCATCAAGGGTTGGAATTGGGGGATAAATCACCAAAAATGATTCCCGGGCGCGGCCCCCGCTGCTGCTCACTGCTCCCATCACCTCCCAGGGGGTGATCAAGGGTGATGGGTCAAATGCAGAGAATAATTTCGCCACACCTAGTGTGTGTGTGACAATCATTGGAGCTTTAACTTTAACTTTAACTTTATAAGCATATACTGTATTCTGCATATACTATACAGGAAGGCAGACACTCAATGGATTGCTCTATTTTGCTCATTTAAGAGACGTAATTATCCGCGCACGAGCTGATTAGATCAGCTTTGCCAGCCCTACCAAGTTTGCATGTGTTTTAATTCGGTAAACTGTTGCTCCCTCCAGTCGAACGTAGCAGACCAAATGTTAAGCTGCATTCGAATTTACATTCTAAGTTAATGATTATTTGCAAAAAAAAAAAAAAACATTAAATATCTTGTCTTTGCAGTTTATTCAATTAAATATAAAGGATGAAAAGGATTTGCAAATCATTGTATTCTGTTTTTATTTACAATTTACACAACGTGCCAACTTCACTGGTTTTGGGTTTTGTACAAAAACAATATATAATGAATAGAATAATGTATACACTGTATATAACCACAACAGGTGTATATATATATATATATATAATATATATGAAATTACTTAAACTGTCTGTGTTGGCAGCTACACAAACCTTTAGTAGATTGTGCCCATGGTGTGTTATCTCATTAGGTATTGCAGTGATTGCTGGGACATAACAGTGATGGGATTGGTGGAGTGTGTAGTGTGTTCTGTGCTTTCTGATTAGTTTTTACAGTGGTGTGCTGTTGTGTAATTGCACTACATTGAAATGTCGAACAAATGTTTAGTGTTCTCTACAGGGAAGCACTATGTAGAGAGGGATCAGCCTCACCTCAAGTGGTTTCTATCAACCCACCAAGTTTGTTTCAAAATGTGCACAAGACTGTTTCTGCCACCAAATGCAGTAGTAATATAGAGACAGGACTAACAAGACCATCAGTAGAATATAGAAGCACGTTTAGGGTAGCAAAGTATCGTCGCAGGGTTGGTGCCTTAAAACTACTGCTTTTGTGCTACTTATATATCTCCTGTGATTGACTGGCAACTGGTCCAGAGCGCAGCCCGCCTCTTGCCCACATAGGATAGGATAAGGGCATGTTGAGACATAGGTAATGAAGATATACTGTAAATGGTAAATGGTAAACGGGTTATACTTGTATAGCACTTTTCTACCTTTAAAGTACTCAAAGCGCTTTGACACTATTTTCACTTTCACCCATTCACACACACATTCACACACTGATGGCCGGAGCTGCCATGCAAGGCCCTAACCACGACCCATCAGGAGCAAGGGTGAAGTGTCTTGCTCAAGGACACAACGGACGTGACTAGGTTAGTAGAACCTTGGACTTAGACTTAGACTTAGACAAACTTTAATGATCCACAAGGGAAATTGTTCAACACAGTAGCTCAGTTACAATGATGGAAAGTGTAAGGATGGAAAGGACAATGCAGGTATAAATAGACTAAGATAGCGACAAAAAATCTATCATATATATACGAATATATACATAATGTGTAGAGAATAACCTGGGGATCGAACCAGGAACCGTCAGGTTGCTGTCATGGCCACTCTCCCAATAGCGCCACGCCGTATTTGTGTTTTATAATGATTTGACGAATGGTTAGAGATGGTTTAGCAGTCGTATTTTCTTGACTCATCTTGAAATATTGCATTCTTGCCCCAAGAATTACACAAAGAACATTTACCAAAATTGTATTATTATTATTTTTTTATTTATTTTTTTTGACAGGGACAGTACAATTAAACATTGCTACTCATAGGTAACATATGTCAAAGTACATAAGACTTCTAGCCAAAGGCTAATTTGCAACCCTCGTTTCTGGTTAGGCTTTTAAAAAAAAGTTGAGAAAAGTGAAAAACTAGAGATGTCCGATAATATCGGCCGATAAATTCGGAGGTCTTAAGGTTGGCAAGTATCAATCAATCAATGTTTATTTATATAGCCCTAAATCACAAGTGTCTCAAAGGGCTGCACAAGCCACAACGGCATCCTCTGTACAGAGCCCACATAAGGGCAAGGAAAAACTCACCCCAGTGGGACGTCGATGTGAATGACTATGAGAAATCTTGGAGAGGACCGCATATGTGGGTTGTTGGGGGGGCTCTGGGAATCACTAATAAGTATGCTCTATTATACTCTGGACTGAAGCTGTGTGCCTTCATTGTTTTTGTAGCTGTTGTTTCTGAGGCATGTATAAAAAAAATACAAAATAATGCACTTTGTGAAAGTCAAAGTATAGTGTTTCCCATAGTTGTAGTGGGTAGTAGGATTATCTCATGGAGAGCATGTCCCAAATTCCAAGCTGCTGTTTTGAGGCATGTTAAAAAAAATAATGCACTTTGTGACTTCAATAATAAATATGGCAGTGCCATGTTGGCACTTTTTTCCATAACTTGAGTTGAAGTTGTTCTCTTATTTTAGAGAACCTTGTTTTTGATTGATTGATTGATTGATTGATTGATTGATTGATTGAAACGTGTATTAGTAGATTGCACAGTACAGTACATATTCCGTACAATTGACCACTAAATGGTAACACCCGAATAAGTTTTTCAACTTGTTTAATCAATTCATGGTAAAGTTACATTGTTTAATGCATCCAGTGGGGCATCACAACAAAATTAGGCATAATAATGTGTTAATTCCACGACTGTATATATCGGTATCGGTTGATATCGGAATCGGTAATTAAGAGTTGGACAATATCGGAATATCGGTTATCGGCAAAAAAAGCCATTATCGGACATCTCCATGAAAAACACATACAAAAAGATTAAGATAAGTACAAAATAAAAATACATTAACAATAAATGGCCCCATTTGTCCATTACTACACCCAGTTCTAGTGCTCACACTTCTGATTTTCCTTAAGCCACTTTTTCAGTTTTGTGGAGAAAAGTTTAATGTCCAACTGTGACTTTAACTCCAGTGGCAAAGAGTTCCACAGATGTGAGGCCTTCACTGAGAACGCAGACTGACCCAGAGTCGTCCTTTTCACTCTACAGCTCCCACGTATGCACACCTCCACTACTGTATCTTTGTATCTCTTTATTGGTATTGATTGAGAAAATCAAAGACTCGTATTGACCTGAATGTAGGACAGTCTCTCTCTTTCAGGACCATTTACAAGACAGTCATCTTACAGTAAAATATTACCACATATTATATACAATATGGCATGTTATGCAACTTTACCTTTAAGGGGGTCACACATAACATGTAATGGCATACTTGCCAACCTTGAGACCTCCGAATTCTGGAGATTGGGGTGTGGGGGTGGGCGGGGGTGTGGGGGGGCTGGGGGGGGGGGGGCTGGGGGTTAAGGGGGAGGAGTATATGTATAGCTAGAATTCACTCAAATTAAAGTATTTCTTATATTTATATATATATATATATATATATATATATATGGTACAATAAACAGTAATGAAAACACAGTTGTTCTACTAACTGTACTGTACTTGCTGCTTACTTAAAAAAAAAAAACACTTACCTTTCACTATTTGAGTAGCCTTTGTTCTGCAATTTGAGTACTGGCAAGCGATCTCTGAATCCGGGAAACATATCCTTCACGGATATGTTGAAAACATCCGCAAATGAGAACGGAATGTTGCTTGCAAGGTGCCCCATAATACTGCGTTGCCGCCGCCTTGTGCTTCTCTGACCGTTCATGAGTTGACTATATCCATTCGGCCACCGTGTTATGGGTTATAGATAAACCTATGGATAACGGAGACATATATAATAGTCTCCTTTTCAGGTGAGAGGACGCTAAAGGCAGTGCCTTTAAGGCACACCCCCAATATTGTTTGTCCGGCTGGAAATTTTGGATATTACAACTTGCCGTAGTTTTGAAGCAATGCATGATGGGAATCCGGATGTTGTGTGTCAGTGTATTAACATGCCGGCTGGAATAAACACACGCCGAAAAATAACTCCGTGCCTGCTTACTTTATGGCTTATAGATAAACCTATGGATAACGGAGACATATATAATAGTCTCTTTTTCAGGTGAGAGACAACGCTAAAGGCAGTACCTTTAACACACGCCCCCAATATAGTTGTCCGGCTGGAAATTGGGAGATTTTGGGGAGAATGGTTGTCCCGGGAGATTTTTGGGAGTGGCACTGAAATTCGGTAGTCTCCCGGAAAATTCGGGAGGGTTGGCAAGTATGTGTAATGGTGGTGCTTTGGCCCAAGTTTTGCATTGATTTGCAAGATGGTCTTTTTTACAGACCATTTTCAAGCCGCTTTCTGACTGTCTCTTCAGACTGTGCCGTTTCTTATTTACTTGACGAAGCCCTCCTCCAGGCCGAGCCCACTTTGACTGCGTCTCCACCCCGCCAGCCATGTTGTCGTTTTTAGAGCTGCCATACGGAGTCTACTGACGGAAATAGGTTAGAACTATACGCTACTTTCTTATTAGAAATGGCAAAAGCGGGGGAGGTTAGCACACATGTGCATGTACGAGCCAGTCTGTCCCACAACAAGAGGATAGAGAAAACGGAGAAACTTACTGACTACAGCTTTAGACTGCAACTGGATGAAGCAGGAAGCGAGATATCTGCTGACGTAACTAAGGTAAAATACGTCGCTGAAGTCTCGAAATCCCAACAGCTCGTTTGGAAAGAGGCAACGGTGTTTTATTCATATCTCCACCATGCCTCTATGGTTTTGATTCAAATGTTCAAGCGTTATAGGGATCCCAAATACACAAACACAGGTGCCAACAGGTAAGAAACGTTGGTTGTGCATAAAATGACCCCTATTGGCCAGTAGGCAATTATTATTAGCCTTTATTTAACCAGGTAAAATCCCATTGAGATCAAAGATCTCTTTTCCAAGGGAGACCTGGCCAAGAGGGCAGCAGCAAGGTTACATTAAAAACAGTAAACAAATACATAAAACATTACATTTACAACATTAAAACTTGCTCACGTGACACATGTGCATACAGACAAGGTAGACTGGAATCCTTTCACAGAAGATTTAAACTCATTCAACGTAACTAGGGTTTGAAGTTTAATGTTCGATTGTAGGTTATTCCAAGCCTTCGGTGCTGAAAACCTAAATGCTTTCTTGCCCAGTTCAGTTCTTACTTTGGGGACGACAAATTGCAGAACATTCATTGAACGAAGATTCAATGCACGATAGCAGGCTTAGTTTGATTGTGTTTTTACTCAGAGCCATGTATTGACGGGGTCAAATTATCGTACATTTATGGGATTTTTTAAATGCTCTAGGGCAGTAGTTCTCAACCTTTTTTCAGTGATGTACCCCCTGTGAAAATTTTTTAAATTCAAGTACCCCCTAATCAGAGCAAGGCATTTTTGGTTGAAAAAAAGAGATAAAGAAGTAAAAAAAAAGATATACAAATAACTAAAAACTTGTTGAAAAATTATTATAAATAAAGATTTCTACACATAGAAGTAATCATCAACTTAAAGTGCCCTCTTTGGGGATTGTAATAGAGATCCATCTGCATTCATGAACTTAATTCTAAACATTTCTTCACACAAAAAAGAAATCTTTAACATCAATATTTATGGAACATGTCCACATGTCTCAGCTGCATTACTGCTACGCTTTAACCAAGCCTCCATTGTTTTCTACATCGATAGTTGATTGACAGTTGGTGCCGTGTGGCACCGCCAGGTAGGGCAAACCATCATGGCATGGGGGAAACTCTGGGTTTATGGTAATGAATGGAATAGCCTACTTGAATAATGTTCAGTTTATGATCTTACATTCATATTTTGTTGAAGTATTATTCAATAAATATATTTATAAGGGATTTTTGAATTGTTGCTATTTTTAGAATATTTTTTTAAATTCTTACGTACCCCTTGGCATACCTTCAAGTACCCCCAGGGGTACGCGTACCCCCATTTGAGAACCACTGCTCTAGGGCAGGGGTCGGCAACTTTCACCATACAAAGAGCCATTTGAGCCCATTTCCCACCAAATAAACCCACCGAGAGCCGCAAACTCTGTGTGATCCCTAAAATGACTATAACACCACTTATAGTTTCACTACACTTATGAAATAGCATTTATGAAATGAAACGCAGCAGCAGTTCCGAAACTGCTCTTTTTCGGTCATCTCCAGCTGGGTATATTTTCGCAAATGCTGTGTGTTTGTTCTGGAAATGTCTTCAACATTTGATTTTTGTTGTTGTTTGCTATTTTCTCCCCACATATTAAACACACACGTGAACCAACTTCGTCAACATACGTTTGTGACATACGTTTTGATCGACAAAATATCAAAATATGTTTTATTTTTATATTACAGAATCATAGAACTCTCCTAAATAACAACTAAATAAAATAAATGGGTTGTACTTGTATAGCGCTTTTCTACCTTCAAGGTACTCAAAGCGCTTTGACACTACTTCCACATTTACCCATTCACACACACATTCACACACTGATGGAGGGAGCTGCCATGCAAGGCGCTAACCAGCACCCATCAGGAGCAAGGGTGAAGTGTCTTGCTCAGGACACAACGGACATGACGAGGTTGGTACTAGGTGGGGATTGAACCAGGGACCCTCGGGTCGCGCACGGCCATTCTTCCACTGCGCCACGCCGTCCCAAAATAGTATGAATTAAAATTAAATAGCCAAGGCTGCCCTTTGTCACCGATTCTGTTCATAACTTTTATGGACAGAATTTCTAGGCACAGTCAAGGCGTTGAGGGGATCCGGTTTGGTGGCTGCAGGATTAGGACTCTGCTTTTTGCAGATGATGTGGTCCTGATGGCTTCATCTGGCCAGAATCTTCAGCTCTCGCTGGATCGGTTCGCAGCCGAGTGTGAAGCAACTGGGATGAGAATCAGCACCTCCAAGTCCGAGTCCATGGTTCTCGCCCGGAAAAGGGTGGAGTGCCATCTCCGGGTTGCGGAGGAGACCCTGCCCCAAGTGGAGGAGTTCAAGTACCTCGGAGTACTTCAGTAATGCGGACGCTGTATCGATCCGTTGAGGTGAAGAAGGAGCTGAGCCGGAAGGCAAAGCTCTCAATTTACAGGTCGATCTACGTTCCCATCCTCACCTATGGTCATGAGCTTTGGGTTATGACCGAAAGTACAAGATCACAGGTACAAGCGGCCAAAATGAGTTTCCTCCGCCGGGTGGCAGGGCTCTCCCTTAGAGATAGGGTGAGAAGCTCTGTCATCCGGGGGGAACTCAAAGTAAAGCCGCTGCTCCTCCACATCGAGAGGAGCCAGATGAGGTGGTTCGGGCATCTGGTCAGGATGCCACCCGATTGCCTCCCTAGGGAGGTGTTTAGGGCACGTCCGACCGGTAGGAGGCCACGGGGAAGACCCAGGACACGTTGGGAAGACTATGTCTCCCGGCTGGCCTGGGAATGCCTCGGGATCCCCCGGGAAGAGCTGGACGAAGTGGCTGGGGAGAGGGAAGTCTGGGCTTCCCTGCTTAGGTTGCTGCCCCCGCGACCCGACCTCGGATAAGCGGAAGAAGATGGATGGATGGATGGATGGATGGATAGCCATTATTTATTGAAATTGTGTGTCAAAGGCAAGCCAAAAGGGAGCCGCAGGTTGCAGACCTCTGACCTCACTGGCACTCATCGAGGGCAGACGCTCCCCTTTCCTCTCCCTTATCTCTCCTGCTTGCTTCTTTGTCTTGTCTTGTCTTAACTTTCTTGTTGCCTCTTTTTGCACTGCTCTCCAAATTTAAACATTGGAACTAATTAACTGGCCTCAATGAAATTGACAAGATCTTGGGTTTGGGGGAACCTGCTTGTCGTGACGGAGCGGTTGTTGCTGGACACACCACGGACTCTTGGGAGAAGGAGTGCCACGTGCCTGGCGACCCTGGACGTGAAGATATCCACCTATTCGGAATTATGACAACAGGACATCTGGTGATTGGAGTAAGCGTTGCTCTGGACTGTCGGCAAATTGGAAGTCTTCAAAGTACCCCAAAGCTGCCACAAATGATTGGAGGATGCGGGAATAACTGTGGACACTCTTGTGATTTGGAGAACATCGGAATGTCTGCCCCGCAGGATGAATTTGAGGACCAGTTATAGACAAATTAGAGTGAAAAGCAAATTATATTTTCACTCGCATACTAGACATTCTAACTTGGATTGTTTCCCTGGCTTCGAGACTCTCCCGAAGGACAGTGCGGCGAAGACACAACAAACTCCCTTCTTGTTTCTCATGGACACACACCTGTTGTTGTTGACTTTAGACTGACTAGAGGCTGCACAACACCAAGGCCGCGGAACAGAGACACGCAACGGGCTTACACACACTTATGCATCCACAAAAAATATACGCCATACACACATACCCCACCCCTCATCCAACGCCCTTTGACGCGAATCCCCTAGGTGTGATGGACAGCTGGGCAGCGCTTGAAGAGCTGCAGCCTGTCAACGTAGCCCCCAATCCCTTCCTTCTGTTGCAAGTCTCGAAATGTATGTTGTAATATGTATATGTGCTTTGCTATAGAGGTTTTTTTCCCACTCCAGACTGGACCCCCTTAGGATTCCAGTCTAGATTTTTTTACTCTTCCTCCCCCAGCATTTACCTTTTTCCCATCTTTTATGGGGGGCCTTGTGGCATTCCTATTCTGTAACCCTGTACACTGTTTGTTGGTCTAATCTTTAACGGATTTGTGCTGAAAACAAAGTTGCGTTGTACTTGTGCAATGACAATAAAAACCTACCTACATACCTATAAATATATCTGTGAAAGCTGGTACCGTAGCTGATGTCACTTGTTTATACCCTAACGTACTAGAGAGTCAACAGTGCAATCCATTTTGTGTCATTTGCTGCAACAATCACCTTGCGTGCAATTCTCAACACATTGAATATTAATCCAATCTCTCGTCACCAACGTAATATTCTTACTTCTCATATGTGTTCTCCTTCTGACGCTCTTCTTTTAACTTTACTTTGTTTATGTTTAGACCCGTTTCTAAATGGGACAACGTGGTGGTTTTGCTTCAAAGATGTCGGTGCTGGTCTCTGGGGCAGGCAGACATTTTTGCTAGTTTTTGTTGTTATTCGTTTCTCTCTCTTCTTCCTTCATTTGAAGAGAAATGCTGCTTTGTCAGCAGGTCAGGTAGATATTTTTCTCCTTTAGCATCCCCCCAACACACACACACAAACAAACAAAAAGTGCACACCGCCACACACTCGCACATAATCTCTGCTTTGTCCTCATTTTCCTCTCTCTCTCCCTTTTGCTCTCTCTCTGAGCATGAAGGCAAACTCAGCAGACCTCCAGGCTGCCGGAGTGCAGATGCATTCTGGGTAATCCAAGGTGCAAGAAACATGCAATGGCGAGTGGGGGGAGGCTTCCAAAGTTCCGCTCTTGAGGCTGATCTGTTACACAACACAAGTTGACTAATTTTGTGTCTACTGTTGTCCCAAAGCTATACGTTTGCATCAGCAAAATAGACACTGTGGACATAGATGGAAGACAAAGGGAAGAGCGGCGAGTGTCATCAGCCTGCTTTTATCTCAGCTCTTTAAACCTTGCTTCTCTGTGACCTAAAAAGTCAGCCGGCGGAAACTTCAGAGAATCGGGCCCAATTTCACCGTTGCACATCGCCTTCAGTGGGGGAGTGAAGGATCAGAGAAATAGTGTGGGCGGATACTTGAAAACAGATACAAGGCACCAAGCATGTTCCTCAACTCATCAGTATTGTCGTTTTCGGACTATAGAGCGCACCTAAATATAAGCCTAGGGTTGTCCCGAAACCAATATATTGGTATCGGTACCGGTACTATTCAATACCTTTCTAAATAAAGGGGACCACAAAAAATGGCATTATTGTCTTTATTTTAACAAAAAATCTTACAGTACATTAAACATATGTTTCTTATTGCAATAAAAGATTATTTAAATTTAAAATAAACAAAAAAAGAGTGTGTGACACTAAAAAATATCGATGTAATCATAGTAGTATTGACTGGATACGCTCCTGTATTTGGTATCATTACAGTGTAGATCCACCCATGGCGTTTGTTTACATTGTAACGCCGGTTTAGCTATTGTGTAAGTGTGTTTGTGTTTATGTGTGTATATGTTTAGCATGTTTAGCTATTCCTCGTCCTGCAGGGATGATACTTGTAAGAAACTTACTTTATTAGTCACAATGGAGTTGAGGATTAGTGATTTAGAAGAAGCTAAAACACTGCCGACTGCGAATGAACGTTAGCCGCTAGCTAGCTAGCCATGACTTAAAGCACCTCTTCCTGAGGGCGTTTCACTGTTATAACTTCACCTTTATCTTTAGTTTTTAAGCCAAAATGCATCCATTCTCCCTTTTCTGTCGACAAACTGTGTCTGCTTGTACAAACCCCGTTTCCATATGAGTTGGGAAGTTGTGTTAGATGTAAAAATAAACAGAATACAATGATTTGCAAATCATTTTCAACCCATATTCAGTTGAATATGCTACAAAGACAACATATTTAATGTTCAAACTGATAAACTTTTTTTTTTTGCAAATAATCATTAATTTTAGAATTTGAAGCCAGCAACACGTGACAAAGAAGTTGGGAAAGGTGGCAATAAATACTGATAAAGTTGAGGAATGCTCATCAAACACTTATTTGGAACATCCCACAGGTGTGCAGGCTAATTGGGAACAGGTGGGTGCCATGATTGGGTATAAAACAGCTTCCCAAAAAATGCTCAGTCTTTCACAAGAAAGGATACGACAGCGGAGACACCGGACTGTTGAACAACTGAAGCTCTACATAACACAAGAATGGGAAAGAATTCCACTTTCAAAGCTTCAACAATTAGTTTCCTCAGTTCCCAATCGTTTATTGAGTGTTGTTAAAAGAAAAGGTGATGTAACAGAGTGGTGAACATGCCCTTTCCCAACTACTTTGGCACGTGTTGCAGCCATGAAATTCTAAGTTAATTATTATTTGCAAAAAAAAAAATAAAGTTTATGTGTTTGAACATCAAATATCTTGTCTTTGTAGTGCATTCAATTGAATATGGGTTGAAAAGGATTTGCAATTCATTGTATTCCGTTTATGTTTACTTCTAGGACAATTTCCCAACTCATATGGAAATGGGGTTTGTAAATACTCCGTGATTGTGCGCTGTCGAACATGCTCCTCTGCTCGTAAAACCAGCAATGTCACAACGTGACGACAACGCGCCATCATGCTCGTTAAAAAAAAGGGCCGGCATTTGATTCATTAGTATCGCGGTACTGTACTAGTACCGGTATACCGTACAACACTAGCTGCACCCATCTATTTTGGGGATTTATTTTGTACATTATTGGCCACACAAGTCCATACGTCGTAAGTGTACATACTGAAACATTAAATATTTAAACAGGCGCAAATTTAACAAAAGATTGTGCCTGGAACATGGCATACAGTAGCCTACTGTAAAAGTCATTGAGCGCCCTCTTTGTCCTTCTCTTATATCTGCGCATTTCGGGGCCCGGGACAGGCGGTGGATTCCTGTAGCGGGTCTATAGTCTTTGACTTTGGCGCTGCGCCGTCAGCATTTTGCTACGTTTTCTTCATGACGGGGGTGAGTCCAAAACGTGCTAAATGGATGAGTGAATGATTGTGTCAGCGCGTTTGATTTAATGCAGTGCCATTCAACAGGTGGGAAAAATACTGGCACGGGAATGACATCATTCTGGCCCCCGAGTTCAGTTTAAAATTTGGGGTACAAATATTTTAGCAGCAAATTCCTAAAAACACAGGAGTGCTCCTGTTGTATAGAGGAACTTGGACCACTGTAAACACACTGGCAGATCCCTGCATTGACATTTTAACCTTTCTAGCAATACTGAGGTCTAAACTTGTGATTTACCTAACTGAGGCGTTCCTCAAGGCACCACTATAAGTCCTTTCTTTTTTGGTGGTTACACATTTTTTTGTTATTTGATTTTAGTAACCAAGGTGTTGCTGTAGTGTGTTTACTTTAGCAGTCAGCAGTCATTTGTTCAACTTCTTTAGTTATACTAGTGGTGTTCCTCAAGGTACCATTATAGGTCCTCATCATTTCGACTATTGGACTGGTGGCCTGCAAATTCAGTTAAAAAAAACTTGTGAGAGAGTCTTATTTTTGCAGCAGATTCTTTAAAAAAGGGAGTGCTGTCATAGAGATGATCTTTGACTAGCTTTTTTGCAGAGTGCTCCTGTGATTATGACAAAAAGGTTAGACCAAAATCAAACAGCTGCTGTAGAGGACGCTGTTTCTCTGGAATATACAAAATAAAACTAAAATAAAACTTGGCGCCATGCCAAATACTACTATTTAACAACAACAACAATTTAATGGGTCCACTGTGACCTGTGCGGCAATTTTATTGATCTGATGTGACAAGGCTAAATTTATTGGTGCCTTGTGAATCTCGTGAACCCAGGGCGTCAAAGCGTGGGGAAAAATTAGCGGCTTATAGTTCGGAATTTACGGTACATGTTTAGGTTTTATATAAAGGTGATAGCTGACTAGGATTGATCAGTAGTAGTACAATAATGTGGCAAACTCCTGCAAAACATCAACAAATAACCAAATAAATGTGTCCAACATAGGAAAAAAGAAAACCGAACTCACTGGGACAGAGACCAGGAGATTGTTTCTTTTCCTGTCTGATGCTTCATAGGTGATATGTGTTACTCTCTTCCTTTAGAGTGCAGCGGCAGCCCCCAGCCCCGTGCTTGGGAGCCTCCCCCCAGGAGAGGGCATGCCAGTGGGTCCGGTCCCTCCAGGATTTTTCCAGGTGAGTGTACAGTGTAAACATTTAGCAGAGCCACGTGAGGGCGCCAGTTGTGCATTGATTTGCTGTCTGGATCAGTCCAACCTGGATGCTGGCATCCGACGGGCAGATCGATATCCTTCATTGGCCTTTCTCCAGTCCAAGCTTTCAGAAAGTCACTGTCGAGTTTTCCATCTCCTTTAGAAAAGCTGATGAAAAGCTTTCTGTCAATAACCGGCAAGTACACATTGTCACACAGATTTAGATGTATTTGCATTTTTGTGTGTGTTGGTTAAATCTGTGTTACTGCACACAATGACAATTAAAGGCTTAATTGTAATCCAAATAGACGTAAATTTGAGTTTGCACATATAAACTCACCTGATTTGTTCAGGGGTTCTTAACCTTTTTGACCTGGGGGTCCAACTTTTCCACTACAGAGGGGGCGGGACCCACTCAAATATTAACACTGAATTAGTCATCTTACTCTTGATTTTACACACATTCAATAATCATTTCTAACCTACTTACAGTTTAACAGGATAAACCTTGTCAAATGATATGAATGAGTTCTAACTAAGTTAATAATAAATAATAATATATATGTTCTTTAAATAAACTGTCCAGAACATTTTAGTACTAAAGAAAATACAGTTTCACTACTTTAGTTTTCATTTTTGCGCTTTAGAAACTACTCTGACTATAGCGCCAGACTTTTTTTGTTTGTTTGATACAGAGCCGTCTATAGAGAGAATAAGGCCAACTCGGTTTTAAAGTTTGTAGCAAACATGTGGCACCGTCGTCGCGTGAGGGAGGTGCATTTGATCGTTTAGAGCAGGGGTGCCCACACTTTTTCTGCAGGTGAGCTACTTTTCAATTGACCAAGTCGAGGGGATCTACCTCATTCATATATATGAATTATATCTATTTATTTATGAAAGAGACGTATTTGTTAACAAGCTAAAGGTGTTTAATGATAATACAAGCATGTTCAACACATATAGATTTCTTTCTTTCATAAAGACAAGAATATAAGTTGGTGTATTACCTGATTCTGATGACTTGCATTGATTGGAATCAGACAGTAGTGATGATAACGTCCACATTTTCAAATGGAGGAGAAAAAAGTCCTCCTTTATGTCCAATACCACATGAAACTGGTTGGTATTTGGCATCTTATTTGTCCAGCTTCCATACTCGTTTGTATACACTTTACAAGAAATACATTGGCGGCAAACTCCGTAGCTTGCTAGCTTGTGCACGCCAGCTTTCTGAGTCTCTTATTTTGGTAGCATAGGCAGGACGAAGCAGTGCTTTTATTATGAAGACAGGAACTGTGCAGTCAGTCTTTAGAGTTTTGACGGCAGGTACGGCGCGAGAGTCTGTTGAAATAAAAAGTGTTTCTCGCCTTCCTGTCGGTCATTTTTTCTTAATAATGATCTCACAGCACCCAGCGTCATCTCACAAGACCCTCGAGTGCCGTGAATGTCAATCAAGTGACGAAAGTGACGTCTTGGGGAAGATTGATGATCGCTAATTTTAGGTCTATTTTTTTAATGCCTGGCTAGCGATGGACTGACACACGTCGACCGGTAGCTTGCGATCGACGTAATGAGAGTATGGCCAGAGGATCTTCTAAATAATTGGTCAAAAGCCCTTCACGTGACTATGTGCGCCATGTTTGCTACCGACTTTGAAATCGGGTTGGCCATACTATCTCTGGTTTGATACTGTCATTAATGCCACAAGTGGTGGAAAAGTGTATTACAACTGAGTACCGATGCAGCCCATACGGACCACAGCTGAGAAACAGGTATTTTTTGGCGGCCCTCTAGGGCACGCTCGGGGCCCAATCATGGTTAAAGGGGAACATTATCACAATTTCAGAAGGGTTAAAACCATTAAAAATCAGTTCCCAGTGGCTTATTTTATTTTTTGAAGTTTTTTTCAAAATTTTACCCATCACGCAATTTCCCTAAAAAAAAGCTTCAAAGTGCCTGATTTTAACCATCGTTATAAACACCCGTCCATTTGACGTCACACAGTGATGCCAATACAAACAAACATGGCGCATAGAACAGCAAGGTATAGCGACATTAGCTCGGATTCAGACTCGGATTTCAGCGGCTTAAGCGATTCAACAGATTACACATGTATTGAAACGGATGGTTGTAGTGTGGAGGCAGGTAGCGAAAACGAAATTGAAGAAGAAACTGAAGCTATTGAGCCATATCAGTTTGAACCGTATGCAAGCGAAACTGACGAAAACGACACGACAGCCAGCGACACGGGAGAAAGCGAGGACGAATTCGGCGATCGCCTTCTAACCAACGATTGGTATGTGTTTGTTTGGCATTAAAGGAAACTAACGACTATGAACTAGGTTTACAGCATATGAAATACATTTGGCAACAACATGCACTTTGAGAGTGCAGACAGCCCAGTTTTCATCAATTAATATATTCTGTAGACATACCCTCATCCGCGCTCTTTTCCTGAAAGCTGATCTGTCCAGTCCAGTTGGAAATGCATCTGCTTTGAGTGTCGCAGGATATCCACACATTCTTGCCATCTCTGTCGTAGCATAGCTTTTGTCGGTAAAGTGTGCGGAACAAACGTCCAATTTCTTGCCACTTTCGCATCTTTGGGCCACTGGTGCAACTTGAATCCGTCCCTGTTCGTGTTGTTACACCCTCCGACAACACACCGACGAGGCATGATGTCTCCAAGGTACGGAAAACAGTCGAAAAAACGGAAAATAACAGAGCTGATTTGACTCGGTGTTTGTAATGTGTTTGAGAAAATGGCGGATTGCTTCCTGATGTGACGTCACGTTGTGACGTCATCGCTCCGAGAGCGAATAATAGAAAGGCGTTTAATTCGCCAAAATTCACCCATTTAGAGTTCGGAAATCGGTTAAAAAAAAATATGGTCTTTTTTCTGCAACATCAAGGTATATATTGACGCTTACATAGGTCTGGTGATAATGTTCCCCTTTAAGAAACACTGGATTAGTAGACTTGTTAGTTCGCCCCGATTCTTAATTCTTCATTTCATCATGGAGTCTGCAGTGGCAGAGCCTGACCACCTAAGGGATGACAGAGAAACAGCACCTCTCTCAGGTCCAACATCGGTGACCTTACAGATGCTCTTCTGAAAGAAAGGACAAAAAAATCCTGCAAACACACTTATCTTCTCAGAAGCTGTTAATGCTGCAAAAAAAAAGGCTGATTTCCATCTTGTCTTCCTTTTTTATAGGTAATGGTCAAGTCATCATACATGTTTTTTAAATCAAACTAATACCTGCACTTGTACTTCCTAAACATGTTGTATTAGTCATTCATTACTAAATATAAGTACTTTTTCTCACATCATTCTTCATAGAACTTGGTTGCCCTCTAGTGGTTGCATTGTTAGCTACGTCTCAAAACTATTTTGCAGTGCTGTTTTTACACTTGACATAGGTTCCAAAGTGGGGTGTGCCAATTATCAAAGGGGTTATGTGAATACAATTAATAAAAAAAAAAACAGTGTAATGACATCGCTGTCTGAACGTTCACTGTTAAAGCGCTCCAATGTGCCATGTAAACACAGATCTTATTGTTCTTGCACAGACAAAGGTGCTCCAAATTGGTCTGTGTGTTTGCATGATTATGTTGTTCATAAGGAGTGTTTAATCTTAAAGATTTCATTTATATAGCGAGTGAAATCAGCCGGTGGTCTTACAAGGTGCTCTGACTAATAATTGGTGCATTTTCTGGGCTGTGAAATTGATTGATTGATTGATTGATTGAGACTTTTATTAGTAGGTTGCACAGTGAAGTACATATTCTGTACAATTGACCACTAAATGGTAACACCCGAATAAGTTTTTCAACTTGTTTAAGTCGGGGTCCACTTAAATTGATTCATGATACAGATATATACTATCAGATATATACTATCATCATAATACAGTCATCACACAAGATAATCACATTGAATTATTTACAATCCGGGGTGTGGAGGGGGGGGGGGGGGGGGGGGGGGGGTTAGGTTTGGTTGTTATCATCAGTCATCAACAATTGAGAACAGAGAAACGGATATTGGAACAGTGTAGGTCTGACTTGGTAGGATATGGACAGCAAGTAGTGGGCAGAGAGAGAGAGAGAGAGAGAAAGAGGGAGCGAGAAATATCAGAAGGCATAAGAAAAAGTATCTGCATTTGATTGTTTACATTTGATTATTAACAATCCGGGGAGGGTGTGAGTTTAGGGTTGAAGTTGCCTGGAGGTGAACTTTTATTGCGGTTGTGAAGGAGGATAGAGATGCACTTTCTTGTATACCTGTTGGGAGCGCATTCCACATTGATGTGGCATAGAAAGAGAATGAGTTAAGACCTTTGTTAGTTCGGAATCTGGGTTTAACGTGGTTAGTGGAGCTTCCCCTGGTGTTGTGGTTATGGCGGTCATTTACGTTAAGGAAGTAGTTTGACATGTACTTCGGTATCAGGGAGGTGTAGCGGATTTTATAGACTAGGCTCAGTGCAAGTTGTTTTACTCTGTCCTCCACCCTGAGCCAGCCCACTTTGGAGAAGTGGGTAGGAGTGAGGTGGGATCTGGGGTGGAGATCTAGAAGTAATCTGACTGGCTTGTTCTGGGATGTTTGGAGTTTAGATTTGAGAGTTTTGGAGGTGCTAGGGTACCAGGAGGTGCATGCGTAATCGAAAAAGGGTTGAACGAGAGTTCCCGCCAGAATCCTCATGGTGCTTTTGTTGACCAGAGAGGAGATTCTATAGAGAAATCTCGTACGTTGGTTGACCTTTTTGATTACCTTGGTTGCCATGTTAGATTAGCCTCTAGAATGGAACCTAGGTAGGTGACCTCATCTTTCCTGGTGATAACAATGTCACCCACTTTTATAGTGAAGTCATTGACTTTCTTAAGGTTGATGTGGGACCCAAATAGGATGGATTCCGTTTTACCCAAGTGTATGGATAGCTTGTTGTCAGCGAGCCAGGTGCATGTTCTACAGAGTTCAGCACTGAGGATTTTCTCCACCTGTGACTTGTCCTTGTCTGATACCAGCAAGGCCGAGTCGTCCGCAAACAAGAACAATTCACAGTCGCGTGCTGATGACATGTCGTTTATGTATATTAGGAACAGTAAAGGCCCCAATACACTGCCTTGGGGGACACCTGCTCCCACCCCTCTAAGTAAGATTGCATCCAGCTCGATGAGGTTTTGTCAAATCCGATTGCTCTGAGCTTATCCAACAGCATAGCGTGGTTAACGGTGTCAGAGCCTGTAGTTTGTTTACTGACTGGATTTACTGACAAGTAAATGTGAACTTCTCAATGTTTATCACACAAGCCAGAGAATTCACGCACTACTGCTGAATAAGTTAATACATACCGTATTAATTATTAATGATAAACTGTGATAAAACTCCAAATAGTTAGTATTACCGTTTCATATAAGATAATTACAATGAAAAACAAAACAATAGTAATAAACCAGTATATACGAGTATATATATACAACAAAACAGCCGAAACAGTGTAGTGCTAGGTGTGATTAACTTACAGGTGTGTTGTCAGTTACAGGAGCGCTCTGCTGTTTTTAAGGACTTTCCGCAAAAAAGCTAGTCAATGATCACCTCTATGACAGCACTCTCTAGTGTTTTTCAGAATCTGCTGCAAAAATCTAAGTCTTGCGCAAGTTTTTTTTAACTGAACTTACAGGCCACCGTATAAATAGTCAGGATGGTGTAAAAAGAGAGGACCTATAATGGAAGGAACCTGAAGAAACACCACTAGTGTAACTAAAGACGTTGAAGTAAAAACGCTACGGCAACACCTTAATTACATAAATCACATTACGGAGGGAAAATGAGAGAACTTGTGGAACTCCTCAGTTATGTACATCACAAGTTTGGACCCCAGTGTTCTATGTTTGATATATCTATATATATATATATATATATATATATATATATATATATATATATATATATATATATGCATACATATATATACATGTACAAACGTGTATGATAATAGCTTCAATACAGAGGTAAATTGTTTTTCCCACTCTGGGGTACTTTGAAATGCTCAGTTGTATGAATGACAAAAACAGCTCTATTAATCAAATGCTTGTTGCAGCCTTTTATGTCTCCTCGATACCCTGGAGGACCCAGACCGCCCCTCAGATTACCCAACCAGGTACGAGGAGACACAGTGGCAAAAAAAAGGTATTTTCCATTTGAGGTAATTCTAGTGACAGAATCTCTTATGACTCCAGGGGCTTGGTGGTGTGCCAGGAAGTCAAGCCATGTTGCCCAGTGGCATGGACCCCACAAGGCAGCAAGGTACTGTGGGCATGGGTGAATGGATGGATGGATTGCAGGTATGACTGGTACTGTGATGCAGGACATCCAAATATGGGTGGACCAATGCAGCGGATGACGCCGCCAAGAGGCATGGTGCCACTCGGGCCCCAGGTGTGTAGGTGTTTATTTCTTACACTAACTACTATATCATTAGTGTTTTTTTTGTGACGTTTTGTGGCGTTTCGTCTTTGTAGGGCTATGGAGGAGGGATGAGGCCACCACTGAACGCACTCGTCGGGCCTGGGATGCCCGGTATGAACATGTAAGTTTTGCATTGCGAACACTCGGAATAGGACGCACGATAACGTCCACTAACAATGTGATATTGAACATTAAGGCCTTCAGTTATCCCAAGAGTGTGTGTGCTCGTGTACGGGTCTTACGTAGGGCCCCTGTCACACAGTGGCGGGCCATGCCATGCCTTCAGTGATGTCAGACTTCAACGATTACACTGCAAAAAGTCAGTGTTCAAAAACAAGAAAAAAAAAATACAAAAATTAAGGGTATTTTATTTGAACTAAGCAACATTATCTGCCAATAGAACAAGAACATTCGACTTGTCAAGACTTTCCAAAACAAAGAAAATTAGATAACCTCAATTAACCCAAAAATACCTTAAAATAAGTATATTCTCACTAATAACAAGTGCACTTTTCTTGGTAGAAAAAAGAGACCTTTTTGCTCAATATGTTGAAAAATATTCTTAAATTAAGTAAATGCTAGTGCCATTATCTTGACATAATGATATGCACTCGGCATCATGATTTTTTCTTTCATGCTTGAAGTAAGAAATTATTACTTTAAAAAAGTAGTTTTATACTTGTGAGTGTTAATGACACAGCTTTGCATCAGTTGATATTCTAGTTTCAAGCATGTTTTACTCAATATAGGTCATAAAATCTCAGCAACAAGCTGTAATATCTTACTGCGATAATTTAGGACCCAAACCCTTAAAACAAGTAAAACACTCTAACATAAAATCTGCTTAGTGAGAAGAATTATCTTATCAGACAGAAAATAAGCAAATATCACCCTTATTTGAGATATTTCAATTTACTTAGATTTCAGTTTTTGCAGTGTACCTCTCAAAATACCATCATTGATGTCACCACATGACCATTGCTGGAGAAATACTATACAGAAACACATTTACCCAGTATTGAACCACCTCAACAGTGTACAAAACGGGTTCTTATCTGGCGCATTTAAAAATCAATAAACCCACATCAGCAATTAAAGCGTTACTGTATGTGGTACTGTCAAAATTAAAATTGCAAAAAACATATTAAACGTGAAAAAAAATATATATATATTTGAACTCACAATTTGTAGGACCCATTCGACGCCGTATGAGCCAGTGGTGTCGCTTGTTGTGTGGCGGGCATTTCCCCATATCATCGCCAAGACAGCTGAGTTAGCTTGTTGGCCGACATCGTCCCACAAGATGTAATTTCTCTTGAAATATCCTTCTTGAAAATGGCCTTGCAAATATATGTTGTTTTGTCTAATCATAAAAGATGCAGACGAGGCATGTTGGCTGAGTTCTTAAAATTTACTCCACAGCGTGCTCATCAAAAACATCCAGCTGACGGCATGTCTACATTTAACTACCTAAACGGGGCTACTGCGCATGCTCCTCACTACTGTGGCATGCTGGGTAATGGAGTTCTTATGTTACCTAGCTCATAACATCACAATATATCTGCCTTAGTCCAGCTAGAAGGCCTTACTGACAACAACTCATGATCTGATTGGCTATCGCAACTGTCTGTCAAATGTATGTCCCCCGTTCACTTACAGTGCACGGACGCCCGAATTGTTGATTCTGAAGGCCTCAGGCAGATTTCGTAGAGCATGGCAACATAAGCTCGCTGAATTCTGATTGGATAAAAACTATATAACAGCGCTGGAAGGAGCATAATATGACATGAAGAGAATATGAATAATTTTAGATATTTAGGGAAAGTAAATAAAAAAATACTTTTTTCTTTAATTATGATAATGATGTCTGGTTATGTTAGGCCAGCAGAGAAGGCCTTGCTGGCCCTGACAACACACCACTGCTGGAACATCTCCCTGACTATTAATAGGCGTGTTTATGCCAACTCAGCCCAATTAATCCAAAACAATGGCTAAAACTAAAGTGTGTTTGTTCCAGGGGGCCAGGAGGTGGAAGACCCTGGCCAAATCCGCCAAATTCAAACTCAGTAAGTATCATACTAATGACACTCAACCCTTTTTTTTATAAATTTTGCCGCATTTTAACATTGCTTTTACTCATTTGTTGTGTATTTTGCAGACTCCATATTCGTCTGCATCCCCAGGCAGTTATGTGGTGTGTATACTCTACTGCACTTGTTAGGAAAACTGGCGTTGCTTTTACTAGTAACAAGTAATCAAATTAATTTCTTTTATGAGCGTTACAACGCCGTTACCGATGCGTTTGATGTAACGTGGCACGCTACTTTTGATGTGGTTGTACGTCAACAAAACAGTGTCAGAAGCACGGTAATGTTTTACTAATGAAAACAACGACCATCACCGCACTAGAATAAACCTGAAATCAAATTGGAAGAGGCAACATCACACAGCAAACGACACACATGTAAATACTCACAGAAATTACAGGAATAATGAGCAACAAAGTGACAAGAATGCCACACTCCAATACTCTGTTTGTGGACAAGGAGACTACAGCCATCAAAGCACATTCAATCGCAATTAATTAGAGCTAGCACAATCAGGTTTTCACCTGATTGTGCTAGCTCTAATTAATAGATTCAACAGAGCTGACGTCAGTGCTAAGCTAACACAACAAAGCTGAGCTAAAATGCTGATCTGTCGGAGCGCGCTCCCGCTGATGTCCCACATTACTTGGCAACAAGCACCGCGTCTTAAAGGCACACACACGCACACTCTGCTCTCATGAAAACGTCTCTCAACTGCATACGCCAGATATTTTAATTCCTTTTTTATTTTTAAGTAACGCATTTATTACTTTTCCTAGTCATATTATTACATTTATTACTGAGTAATTCTGTGAGTAGTTCAAATACTTTAGTGGAAAAGTAACAAGTATTTATACTTACTTTTTAAAAGTAATTTGCTGAACACTGTTCATTACTAAAATACAAAAAAAATGCTCTTTTGTATGTTTCTCCCTCAGTAACACTGTGTCATAAAGACAGTACTATCTAGTTACAACAAAAATACACATAAATAACAATAGTAGCACAATATAAAAACTTATATACTGTAACTACATATTTAAATACATGAAAACAAAAATTATACTACTAATATTAACAATTTGCTTCTTACCCAGACAGAGTATAGCATAATGATTGACCAATTGATTGTTACCACCATGGCCAGCAGGCCACAATATTCTGGTTGATACAACACAGGCGTGGAAACAGGAGTTCAGAACATTCAGAAACAACAGTCTCCCATCCCATTACATTAATCTCCCAAAAATGTTGCCCTGATCCTGCAATGTAGACAGTTTAAAAGTGATTTTAGTAAGTCTTACTGGCAACATGCAGTTGTGTGTGTGTGTGTCTAGCTTTAATGCTAATGGCGGAGCTCTCGGCTTTATTTTAAGATGTGTAGCGAAAAGGGGGGGGTCGTAACTTTCTTTCACAATGAAACATTTTTACGATAACTGTAACCGCACCGAAAAAAGCTATTTGTGTTTCATTTCGGTGCTAAATGAATGCAAACTCAGCCACCTGCAACAACTTTATTGCCGACAACAACAACAACAACACCGCACATTTTGCACCAAAAATGGTTGCATTCACAAAACCCTGAAATTATGAGCATCAATATTGCAAAAAGTTGCTTTTTGCACATTCTCTATGTTCTGTACGCCTGCATTAATCATTTATTTTGTATTATTATTACTATATTACTTTGTTATCTTTTATGTATATAAACTAAGCATTTCAGTTATTTTTTTAAATTTAATGTCACAAAATTAGAGAATGGAAATATATTTTAAAAAATGTAGATACCTGTTCAGGCAATGTTTAAGCATCAGCACTGTTTTTAAGTACTGATTTGTTCCTAGTATCAGACATTTTTTGTGTGTGTGTTTACGTCGGCATCTAGTATGTAAATGGGGTGTTGTTGGCGGGGTTTTTTTTGTTTTGTTTTTCTCGTTTTTTCTTTATTGACATCCAGCATCAGACATTCCTATCCATTACATCATATTCACATAAATCATATATCTATTGTCTGCCCTAAATGTCAAAATAGTTTTGTTTATATCCCACCCATATCCCCCCCCAAAAAAAGAAATAAAAAACAGTTTGGGGTGTTGTTGGCGGTTTTTGGATGTTTTTTTAGGGGGCTTTATAGGCAAAGTAGGTGAATCCCTATTGGCCGCATTATTAGCTGCCTCTTGCTAGCAGTTTTTTTACTATCTAGAATGCACATAAATGGGAAACACTAATGTGTTCTTGACTCACATAAACATAGACCTGTCAACCGTCCCATCTTTGCTAGGGAATCAATTTTTGGTCCTTCTTTCCTGGCATCTTCCCGGCACTGTTTTTTTCCTCCAGTACTGCCAGTGTTGCTGCAATCGTGTCTTCTTTACTCAAGTCGGGGCGACACTCAGGAGTGGGCTCGTAAAAGGACGGATGTTATGTGAGTCAATCAAAAAACAACGCAAGGGAGATGCAAGGACATGAAGAGGATGGGAAAATCATCTCTGGCAAAATTCCAACATTTATGTGATTATCTTAAAAAATAGGAGACGATGTGGTATCTTTTTATTAATGGAATTTGAGAGTGTAGTGCAGTGTTACCACTTGTGGTACACTGGCTTCATCTAGTGGTTTGCCAAAGAAGTCTGTAAATATGTATCTTGTTGATGATGTTTGTGCATTAGGTCGACTACGCTACTGTGTTTTAATGTTGATCATTATGGTGGTACTTGAAGAGCCAAGTGTTTTCTGAGGTGGTACTTGGTTAAAAAAAATGTTGAGAACCATGATGTAGAGGTTGCCCTCTTGTGGGTTCTGCGGACCACCACACACTGCCACGAGAGCCCGGATTTCAGGGTACAACACTGTTTTATTTTCATAAGTCGTGCTAGGCTTTTGCTTTCCAGCAAATTGTCTTTTTTCTGAGTCTGTCTTTCTCTCTCTGGATCCCACTCCAACTGCCGTGTCTCGTTCCGGCTGCTGCTAATAAAGGCGACAGGTGATTAGATAGCAAGGTCCACCTGGGCCATCTACTCACCTGTCGCTGTTTTCGAGGCCGGTCCTTGCACGCCCAGTTCCGCGGCAGGCCCGCAGGCCACGTCCCCCTCCACACATGATTATAAGGACACGGCTTAGAGTCATGTCTGGTCCTTGAATTGTTATTATTCTATTTTATTGTCGATTTGTGATGAAAATGAAACTTCCAGGGAATTTCCCATATTTTGAAACGCAAATGTTGACAGGTATTCATATGGATTGAGAATGATGGGCAAAATTCTCAACTAAAGTACCAAATTGGTATTAGTATTGGATAAACAGGGGTTCTTAACCTGTTTGAATGGAACGCTTGATTGTCATCAAACATGAGAGCATGACAAAATTACAGAAAAAAACAAAAACTCACCATCCAACAAATAAATCTGACCACAATTCACTTAGGGAGTATGAAGTACTGAGACCATTCACACAATCACATTCATTCAGCAACACATACAAGACAGACTAAACTGCACCAATACAGAGAGCCACTCCCTGCAGCTTCCGTACATGACGTCATCTTGTCAAAAAAACCACTGAATTAGTAATCTTGCTCTTAAATGTATTCATATTGAATAATTATATTTAACCTACTCACAGTTAAACAGGATAAACCTTTGTTAAAAGATATGAAACAATGTGTTAATCACAAAAATCAAGGCTGGCTGAGGTCAGGCTGAAATAAATTCTAACTAAATTAATATTAAAGGAGCCATATGTAATAATGTGGCCAGAAATGGTACTGCAATCAGGGTCAAAAGTCTGTAGTCCCCTCCCCCTCTCTCTGACTGAGGTTGCCAGATACGCAGCTGAATCCAGCTCGATCGACTGGGCTACTCCATTTTACACAGAAACTAGGCTATTTTCAGGAAGAACAACGCCATGCCTGCGTACAATATCACAACAAATGGCAATCATATGGTTATTGTCAGTACTATCAGAAAACAAAGACTAAAACAAACTACAACCTATGCTAGCAATGGTTACTCTGGTGGAAATAAGTAGAGCATGCTTAGCAGCCTAATGTACGCCCAAAACTAAAGAGGAGACATTTGACCTTGGTATGCCTATAGGCTACTGTTTAAAAGGTTTCAGATTGCCATATAACTTGGTACATGTAGTCCACAATATGCAAACACGAATGAGGAATTATTTTATCATGTGATGTGGCTGTCTCCATACGTTTCACATTGCCATTAACAACCGTACTAATGTTGGAACCCATTTCCTCAGCATATCAGCATATTGAGAAGGAAATAGCACTGACACTACCCATATCCACAATATACACTATATTGCCAAAAGTATTTGGCCACCCATCCAAATGATCAGAATCAGGTGTCCTAATCAATGGCCGGGCCACAGGTGTATAAAATCAAGCACTTAGGCATGGAAACTGTTTCTACAAACATTTGTGAAAGAATGGGCCGCTCTCAGGAGCTCTGTGATTTCCAGCGTGGAACTGTCATAGGATGCCACCTGTGCAACAAATCCAGTCTTGAAATGTCCTCGCTCCTAAATATTCCAAAGTCAACTGTCGGCTTTGTTATAAGAAAATGGAAGAGTTTGGGAACAACAGCAACTCAGCCACAAAGTGGTAGGCCACGTAAACTGACAGAGAGTGGTCAGCGGATGCTGAAGCGCATAGTGCAAAGAGGTCGCCGACTTCTGCACAGTCAGTTGCTACAGAGCTCCAAACTTCATGTGACATTCCAATTAGCCCACGTACAGTACGCAGAGAGCTTCATGGAATGGGTTTCCATGGCCGAGCAGCTGCATCTAAGCCGTACATCACCAAGTCCAACGCAAAGCGTTGGATGCAGTGGTGTAAAGCACGTCGCCACTGGACTCTAGAGCAGTGGAGACACGTTCTCTAGAATGATGAATCACGCTTTTCCATCTGGCAATCTGATGGACGAGTCTGGGTTTGGAGGTTGCCAGGAGAATGGTACATTTCGGACTGCATTGTGCCGAGTGTGAAATTTGGTAGAGGAGGAATTATGGTGTGGGGTTGTTTTTTCAGGAATTGGGTTTGGCCCCTTAGTTCCAGTGAAAGGAACTTTGAATACTCCAGGATACCAAAACATTTTGGACAATTCCATGCTCCCAACCTTGTGGGAACAGTTTGGAGCGGGCCCCTTCTTCCTTCAACATGACTGTGCACCAGTGCACAAAACCAGATCCATAAAGACATGGATGACAGAGTCTGGTGTGGATGAACTTGACTGACCTGCACAGAGTCCTGACCTGAACATCAGTGTGTGACCTCATCAATGCGCTTTTGGAATAATGGTCAGAAATTCCTATAAACACACTCCACATCCTGGTGGACAGCCTTCCCAGAAGAGTTAAAGCTGTAATAGCTGCAAAAAGCGGACCAACATCATATTGAACCCTATGGGTTAGGAATGGGATGACACTTCAAGTTCATATGTGAGTCAAGGTAGGTGGCCAAATACTTTTGGCAATGTAGTGTATTTTGCCCTATCAGTTGGATGACATGTCCACATGCAGGCTAACGGGCATATATTTCCCCCGTTAGCCTGTATGTCGATGTGTCATTGACCGGGCTATCATGCTAATCATTACACTAGGAGCGAAGCACCATCACACTAAGCATTCGTTGCAGGAACATACTAGCTTTGTTTAACAAGATCATAGACTGTATTGGACAATATAGTTTACATACCAAATGTCAATTTCCATTTATTACAAATAATAAGAAAACATAAATGCCTGACTTGCCTATCAAGGAGGAAATTAGCAAGTTTGGCGTCAGATGAAAAACTCATCTCCGCCTTCAATTGTCTTCATCTTTCAAAGGCATCCCCAATACAAATCCTCGTTTTGTTCCTGGCCTTGTCATGAATAAGTTGAGAATAGTAACAAGGCCTTTTAGATTTACTAAGGTCTGACATGTTTAGTAACTTTACCAGTGGCAGTAGCTAGACGAAAGGGGCGGTGTGTAACTGGCAACCTGGATGAGACACATTCACAGACTTTCTAATTGGTCAAAAGGTAGAGGGCGGGGCATCGAAATGAAAACCAAAACAATATTTCGGGGCTGTAAATCGAATTTTGAAATGAGCATATTCCAGCTGAACTACTGTTATCAGTTATAGAGGTATTGGAAAATAACATGATTTATTAATGCCTTTTCGCATATCACGGTCGTTTAATGATGACTTGACATGAAATGTCTACATATGGCACCTTTAAATAATGATACTATATACGTTTCTGAGATAAACTGTCAATAAAATTTAAATGCAAATAAAAAATACAGCTTTACCACTTTAGTCATAATTTTTGCACTTAAGAAACTTCTCTCTGACTTTAGCTCCACGCTTCTTAAGTTTGTTGGCTCTGGTTTGATATTGTCAATACTGCCACAAGTGGTGGAAAAGTGTATGACAACCGAGCGCCGCTCTCTCGGGGGCTGGATTAAACGACACCCATTCCTAGTGGCAAAGCCTTCTGTCCTCATCTAGCTAAGAGTGGGTCACAGTCTCGAGTCTATGAACAAGGACATGTTTCTGTCGTGACGGCAGACTTTTAAAAGCCAACGTTTGAGTGCTTTTTCTATCACAAGAGGAGCAAATAATGGAGGGAGCTGATGGATTTTTTTCCACATTTGCTACTCATAAACAGTCTCCAGAGACATGTTACAATAGTAATGGATAAATAGATATAGTAGATTAAGAGAGTTTAGTCATCTCTTGTGCAAACTATGAAGAGGTGGCTCTGATGGAACTTGAATTTTCAGGGACCTCCAGGAGGAGGAGGGCCGCCTGGGACCCCGATAATGCCAAGTCCAGCAGGTAAGATATGCAAGCGTATGGAAACGTGTATATACTAGGGTTGTACGGTATACCGGTACTAGTATAGTATCGTGGTACTAATTAATCAAAAACGGTACTATACTTTGTTTGAAAAGTACCCGTTCCCCCTTTTTTTAACGGGCATGACGGCGTGTCGTCGTCACATCGTGACATTGCTGGTTTTACGAGCAGAGGAGCATGTTCGGCAGCGCACAATCACAGAGTACTTACAAGCAGACACAGTGTGTAGACAGAAAAGGGAGAACAGACGCATTTTGGCCTAAAAACTAATGATAAAGGTGAAGTTATAACACTGAAACGCCCTCAGGAAGAGGTGCTTTTTGACATGGCTAGCTAGCTAGCGGCTAACGTCCATCCGCAATCGGCAGTAATTTAGCTACTTCTAAATCACTAATCCTCGCCTCCATGGCGACAAATAAAGTATGTTTCTTACAAGTGTCATCCCTGCAGGACGAGGAATAGCTAAACATGCTTCACTATACATCATAGGAGGATACAATAGCTCACCGCCGTCACAATGTAAACAAAAGCCATGGGTGGATCTACACCTGACATCCACTGTAATGATATCAAGTACAAGAGTGTATCTAGTCGATACAACTATAATTACATCGATATTTTTTATCGTCACAAAATCTTTTTTCCTTTAAAAAAAAAAATCATAATTTATTCATAAACTCAGGAACTACGTCTCTGGACACATGATAATGTATAGTCAATGTATGACCTTGTAACTACTTGGTATCGGATCAATACTCAAATTTGTGGTATCTTCCAAAACTAATGTAAAGTATCCAAACAACAGAAGAATAAGTGATTATTACATTTCAACAGAAGTGTAGATAGAACATGTTGAAACAGAAAATGTTAAAAGAGAAAGTAGGCAGATATTAACAGTAAATGAACAAGTGGATTCATAATCCATTTTTACAGCTTGTCCTTTATAATTTTGACAAAATAGAATAATAAATGACACAATATGTTACTGCATACATCAGCAGACAAATTAGGAGTCTTTGTTTGTTTACTTACTACTAAAAGGCAAGTTGTCTATTATGTTCACTATTTTATAGTGAACATACTAGACACTAAACTGGCGGTATAGCTCGGTTAGAAGAGTGAGCGTGCCAGCAACTTGAGGGTTCCAGGTTCTATCCCCACTTCCGCCATCCTAGTCACTACCGTTGTGTCCTTGGGCAAGACACTTTACCCACCTGCTCCCAGTGCCACCCACACTGGTTTAAATGTAACTTAGATATTGGGTTTCACTATGTAAAAGCGCTATATACATATAATTTACTTCACTTATTTAAAGACAAAATTGCTATAATAAATATATGTTTAATGTACCCTAAGATGTTTTGTTAGAATAAAGCCAATAATGCAATTTTTTTGAGGTGCCCTTTATTTAGAAATTGGTACCAAAACATTGATATCGAGACAACCCTGGTACCTACAGTATTCCATGCTTCTATCAACTGTGCACAATTTTCCCACCAGATTCCACCAACTCTGGTGACAACATGTACACCATGATCAACACAGTCCCTCCAGGTGGCAGTCGACCCAATGTATGACTTGTGCTAGTGTTGTCAGTGTATACTTTAATATATATGTATTTATCAGGTTTATAACACTATAATCAGATGCTGTTTGTGTGTCCTCAGTTCCCAATGGGTGCAGGAGGTGACGGCCCATTAGGGGGAATGGCTGGAATGGAGCCCCATCATATGAATGGATCATTAGGTACAATAATAAACTGCCTTTGTGTCTTTTTCTTTGACGTCCTTTGTCAGATCATTAAAGCGATGTTAATGAGTTTTATGCGTGTGCTTTCTTTCAGGGTCTGGTGATATGGACAGTCTCCCAAAGGTACGATGAATATATCCCCGGGGTCATATAACCCGACAAGTGCTTCTTATGAGACGTCTTGTTGTGTCGATGCAGAACTCCCCAGGCAATCTGAGTATGAGTAACCAGCCCGGAACCCCCAGAGAGGACGGAGAGATGGGTGGGAACTTCCTCAACCCTTTCCAGAGTGATAGTGTGAGTGTTGTCAGAGGATTTTGCCTGTGGCCTAATTTTTGGGCTTTTAGTATGTGACGATGGTGCATAGCGGCTGTTGGCGTGATCCCAGCATGCAGAGAAGGCAAGCGACGTGCAGGCAGGAAGTTATTTAGCCTCATACCGGCAATAGTTAATTGTAAGGTATTTGTGATTGTCATAGTCGTGTGCCTAATTCCAACTCTGCATGTTTTATGTACATTTTTAACCTCAAAACATTCAAAAATTTGTTTTTTTTTGAACAGTTTCTCATAGATATTTCTTCCGATTGCTTTCAAACTTTAACCCGATAGATAAGACGTATGGAGGATGCTAAATATTGAAGCGTTTATAGCATCAGACAAGAGTTGTGTTGCAATCACATGACCCAAAGGCACTTTATTTAAGGCTGTTTATTTACCTGCATCAGTTAAAGTTAAAGGTAAGTTAAAGTACCACTGATAGTCACACACACACTAGGTGTGGTGAAATTACCCTCTGCATTTGACCCATCCCCTTGATCCACCCCCTGGGAGGTGAGGGGAGCAGTGAGCAGCAGCAGTGGCCGCGCTCGGGAATAATTTTGGTGATTTAACCCCCAATTCCAACCCTTGATGCTGAGTGCCAAGTAGGGAGATCTCAACACGGACACTCTAACCACAAGATTGGTTAGAAAGGTGCAGATTTTGGCTATTTTGAAAGGTTTAGAGGCAAATATAAAAGCGATCATGAAACATTTTTTTCTAAATGGAGTGAATTTTTACACTCTTATATATATATATTTTGTAAAGAGATTTATTATCACCAAGAGGTTACTGCTACCTCACTTCGTTTGACACTTACAGTATTTAGAGAAGAAAAGATTGGAGGCACATCATGTCTGCACATCTGAGGGGTCCACAAATTAAGCATTAAACCGTGAAAAACAAAGTTGGACTTATCACCAAGTAACGTATTTGATTGACATAGTTTCTTTTAGTTTCTGTTATGAAAATCGAGAAAGAAAATACGATGGATTGGACCAACAATTACAATAGCTATTACTAGGATTTAACATGACGTTAGTTTATTTGCACAACCAGGTCTTCGTGATTATATTTAGATTAAAAAAAACCCACAAAAGAACAAAAAACTAATGCGATCTTTAGTCCTTTCTTCACGTTTAGTTCTGCTCTTAAACACTAGTAATATAGTAGAGAAGAAAGTCGATTGCATCACAGAAAGTTTTAAATGTTCAAACAAACATTTTACAAAGTGATCTCTGCAGACACGAGCATGGTTCCGATTCTATTCTACAAGCAGGAAGGTAATGGGTCCCATTTTTATAGTCTTTGGTATGACTCGGTTTGAACTCACGACCTACCGATCTCAAGGCGGACACTCTAACCACAAGACCACTGAGCAGGCTCGATGTGCAGATTTTGGCTATTTTGAAAGGTTTAAAGGCAGATATAAAAGCGATAACGAAAAAAATATTTAAAAAATTTAGTGGATTTTTACACTCTTATAAAATAATTGTAAAAAGATTTAAACTATTTATCATCACCAAGAGGTTACTGCTACCTCACTTCCTTTGACACTTACGGTATTTAGAGAAGAAAAGATGGGAGGCACATCATGTTCTGAGGGGTCCACAAATTAAGCATTAATCCGTGAAAGACAAAGTTGGACTTATCAGTAAGTAACGTGACGGTAATGAGAAAAATGATAAGTGTGTTTGAATCTTTGCTGGTGATATCAATATTCAGTATGTGCTGTTGCTATTCAACTAATGTATTAATATTATTTCTTGTGGCTAACAAATATCACCAAAGACACTATAGTGTTGTAATCTGTGTCAAAATAAAGCACTTGGCTTTCCTGCGCAACAACAACTAAGCTTTTAGTTTCTGTTATACAAATCGAGACAGAAAATACGATGTATTGGACCAACAATCATAATAGTTATTACTAGGACTTAACATGACATTAGTTTATTTGCACAACCAGGTCTTTGTCATTATATTTAGGTTAAAAAAAAAAGATATTTAGGTAAGTATTTAGAACAAAAAACTACTGCGATCTTTAGTCCTTTCTTCACGTTTAGTTCTGCTCTCAAACACTAGTAATATAGTAGAGAATAAACTCGATTGCATCACAGAAAGTTTTAAATGTTAGATCCACTATAGACTGGACTTTCACAATATTATGTTAGACCCACTCGACGTCCATTGCATCCGGTCTCCCCTAGAGAAGGGGGTGGGGGGTGGGGGGGGGGGGGGGGTTACCCACATTTGCGGTCCTCTCCAAGGTTTCTCATAGTCATTCTCATCGACGTCCCACTGGGTTGTGAGTTTTTCCTTGCCCTTATGTGGGCGCTGAACCGAGGATGTCGTTGTGGCTTGTGCAGCCCTTTGAGACACTTGGGATTTAGGGCTATATAAATAAACATTGATTGATTGATTGATTGAAATGTTCAAACAAACATTTTACAAAGTGATCTCTGCAGGCACGATTATGGTCCGATTCTATTCCACAAGTTGATAAAAGTAATATATTTAAGAGCCATTTCCTTTGACGCACTTTTGTTTTTTCCCTGACTTTATTACCTTTATGAACCACTTCTTTCAGGACTCTCTGAAAGTTCTTTTGTATTTCCTATTTGATCGACTGGAACGCCCAACAACAGAACAGCAATACAAAATTTTCTGATCAAACTCGACACTCACTCTCATTTGTTTAATGCTTCGCTCAAGCTGCTTGACCGTCGTGTCAATTAAGCCGCGGAAAAGAAAAGCAGACGTGGTTTCTCATTGTATCCCATTGGGTTTGGTTTTTTTCTTGCCCTGATATAGGATCTGCGCCGAGAATGTCATTGTGGCTTGTGCAGCCCTTTGAGCATACTTGCCAACCCTCCCGAATTTTCCGGGAGACTCCTGAATTTCAGTGCCTCTCCCGACAATCTCCCAGGACAACCATTCTCCCGAATTTCTCCCGATTTCCAGCCGGACTTAAGGCACGCCCCCTCCAGGTCCGTGCGGACCTGAGTGAGGACAGCCTGTCGTCACATCCGCTTGGCCAACCAAAAAGTAACCACAGAACACTATACCGTATAGTGTTCTGTGGTTACTTTTTGGTTGGCCAACGGTTTACGTTGTATTGACGGCAAGTGTGGGAGTCGGTTCTGAAGTATGAAGTAAAGAGATGTAACTTCGTCACCTCGCCTGGTTATTGACTCCAACCCAGAATATTACACTGCCCATACCTACGCTCCTTCAAAGGCTGTGCTACTGGCTGCAAAGCATTGCACTTTCAAATGCAACAATGAGTAGAGAGGAGTGTTATGTGTGTGTATATGTGTAAATAAATGAACACTGAAATTCAAGTATTTATTTTATTTATATGTATATATATATATATAGTAAAATATATATATATATAGCTAGAATTCACTGAAAGTCAAGTATTTATTTTATTTATATATATATATATATATATATATATATATATATATAAGAAATACTTGAATTTCAGTGAATTCTAGCTATAAATATACTCCTCCCCCCTTAACCCAAACCCCCCCCCCAAAAAAAAATCTCCCGAATTTGGAGGTCTCAAGGTTGGCAAGTATGCCTTTGAGACACTTGTGATTAAGGATTATATAAATCAACTTTGATTGATTGATTGATGACGTGATGTCATATGCAACCCTCCGACACTGTGAATCTCTTTCCTTTCCAGTATTCTCCAAACATGACCATGAGCGTGTGAAGCACCGTGTTCATCTGCTGGCGCTAAGGAACATGTGACTTCCTCATCATCCTCGCCCTCAACCACCCCAGTCCGGACTGCGACCCAAGCCTTCGGCCCAACATCACCCCACGTCGCCCCTGTTCTTTGTGTCTCTACTAAATTCTTGGCCATCGTCGGCAGTTCTCTTTCTATGCGACTGTACAAAAGGAACCCATCGAACACGTGGAGGAAAAACTGACCTTCCATGCCCCAGTTAACACACAGACGGCCAGAATTCTATTTATTATAAAGTTTAAAGACTCTCTGGTTGGGCAGGATGGTTATCTTCACTTTACTGTAACTTGTTGTCAACATGGCCTTGTTTTTATAACTTCTTCTGTCAAATATTTCCCATAGGAGAACGACGGAGACCTTACAATAACATGTTATGTAATGTCCTTCAGGTATCATTGAGGACTTGTCTACATCTGTGCTCTCCGCAAACATCCTGTCTTTCATATCTGATTCTGCATTTTCGCAAAAACCGAGGCTAAAGTCGAGGCCAATGTTGACACGGCGGTGTAACAAAGCTTCAAATATATTTGCAAAGATGGAACTGACCCTAGGTAATTTGATTTGGGTGAATTCTGTTTGAGGAGGCCCTTATCGCCAGTCTAAACTTTGAGACCAAATATTCAGTGCACACTACACGTCGCACTTTTTAGTTAGAAAATCCCAGGTAAAAAGTAGTGTCAATTAACCATCCGATCGAATTGTGACATCGGTGTGAAATAAAGGAGTGTTGGTACAAAAAGGCGATGTTTTATTTATGGTGTAAAAAAAGGTCCAGGTGCCTGTGGTTATTTTCTCTCCGCCTTCATAACTGCAAAGTGTACAGCCCCCAAATGTAGCTCCCTGTCTTGTACGTGTATTTGATATTACAATTCATATTATTTAAGGACAGTTGCTATTGTGAACGGGAGGGAGGCATGGACTGATGACGTTGACTCAACACAGACACAGTAGCTTTTGTTTGTGGTTCTTTTTGTAAGGTTGAAGCCATAAGTGGGACGACAGGAGGACGCGGTTGTAAATCGGACCGTGTTTGGTGGCAGTTTGTCCAACTCCCATTTGTGATGTGTTCATTTTCTCTTTTTTTATATTCAGTTTTTGTAAATATACGGAGAAGTATTTCAATGTTTTTGAATATGCCGGTATAAAGCTTCTCTTCCCTCATCCAAAGTCTTCTTTTGTCCTTTGTGCGTCTTTTCTTCCTCGATTAAGTGGATAGTTGTTGAGCAGCTCCAAGCATCGGGCCGCTTGGGATGGTTAACATAATTTATTTAACAATGTTCACATGAAGACGTTTGTCTCAAAAAACACAGACCAGGTTTATATTTGCCAGAATACACACTGATGAGTGTGCATATTTTTTCATGTTAGCATGTTTTATACAAGTATTTAAGGTAACTTTGTACAAACCCCGTTTCCACATGAGTTGGGAAATAGTGTTAGATGTAAATATAAACGGAATACAATGATTTGCAAATCCTTTTCAACCCATATTCAGTTGAATATGCTACAAAGACAACATATTTGATGTTCAAACTGATAAAACTTTTTTTTTTGCAAATAATCATTAACTTTAGAATTTGATGCCAGCAACACGTGACAAAGAAGTTGGGAAAGGTGGCAATAAATACTGATAAAGTTGAGGAATGCTCACTGTGCTACTTATTTGGAACATCCTACAGGTGAACAGGCTAATTGGGAACAGGTGGGTGCCATGATTGGGTATAAAAGTAGATTCCATGAAATGCTCAGTCATTCACAAACAAGGATGGGGCGAGGGTCACCACTTTGTCAACAAATGCGTGAGCAAATTGTTGAAGAGTTTAAGAAAAACCTTTCTCAACCAGCTATTGCAAGGAATTTAGGGATTTCACCATCTACGGTCCGTAATATCATCAAAGGGTTCAGAGAATCTGGAGAAATCAAGCACGTAAGCAGCTAAGCCCGTGACCTTCGATCCCTCAGGCTGTACTGCATCAACAAGCGACATCAGTGTGTAAAGGATATCACCACATGGGCTCAGGAACACTTCAGAAACCCACTGTCAGTAACTACAGTTTGCCGCTACATCTGTAAGTGCAAGTTAAAACTCTCCTATGCAAGGCGAAAACCGTTTATCAACAACACCCAGAAACGCCGTCTGCTTCGCTGGGCCTGAGCTCATCTAAGATGGACTGATACAAAGTGGAAAAGTGTTCTGTGGTCTGACGAGTCCACATTTCAAATTGTTTTTGGAAACTGGACGTCGTGTTCTCTGGACCAAAGAGGAAAAGAACCATCCGGATTGTTATAGGCGCAAAGTTGATGGTATGGGGGTGTATTAGTGCCCAAGACATGGGTAACTTACACATCTGTGAAGGTGCCATTAATGCTGAAAGGTACATACAGGTTTTGGAGCAACATATGTTGCCATCCAAGCAACGTTACCATGGACGCCCCTGCTTATTTTAGCAAGACAATGCCAAGCCACGTGTTACATCAACGTGGCTTCATAGTAAAAGACTGCGGGTACTAGACTGGCCTGCTTGTAGTCCAGACCTGTCTTCCATTGAAAATGTGTGGTGCATTATGAAGCCTAAAATACCACAACGGAGACCCCCGGACTGTTGAACAACTTAAGCTATACATCAAGCAAGAATGGGAAATAATTCCACCTGAGAAGCTTAAAAAATGTGTCTCCTCAGTTCCCAAACGTTTACTGAGTGTTGTTAAAAGGAAAGGCCATGTAACACAGTGGTGAACATGCCCTTTCCCAACTACTTTGGCACGTGTTGTAGCCATGAAATTCTAAGTTAATTATATTTACATCCAACACAATTTCCCAACTCATATGGAAACGGAGTTTGTACATTTAAACCTAAAAATTGTGGATTTTGACCATTTGTGTCATCTTGCAAGTATGCTAGTTGCATAGTAACGTCCTATGATTACATCTTTAGCTAATTTCATATGTTTAAACTTAATAATCATGGATTTCGATACCTGCTGCCATCTTGTAAGCAAGCTAACTGTTCCCTAGTCTAGTCACTAGTGTGCCGCGGGATACAGTCTGGTGTGCCGGGGGTGATTATCTAATTTCACCTATTTGGGTCAAAAATAATTTTTGCAAACCAGTAATTATAGTCTGCAAATGATGTGTTGTTGTGGAGTGTCGGTGCTGTCTAGAGCTCGGTAGAGTAACCGTGTAGTACTTTTCCATATCAATAGGTGGCAGCCTGTAGCTATATGTTTTGTAGATGTCGGAAACAGCGGGAGGAAGTGTGAAGGTAAGAACGTGTCTAATGCTTAAACCAAAAATAAACAAAAGGTGTGCGCCCCTAAGAAAAGGTATTGAAGCTTAAGGAAGGCTATGCAGAACGAAACTAAAACTGAACTGGCTACAAAGTAAACAAAAACAGAATGCTGGACGATAGCAAAGACTTACTGTGGAGCAAAGACGGCGTCCACAAAGTACATCCGAACATGACCTGACAATCAACAATGTCCACACAAAGAAGGATAAAAAACAACTGAAATTATTCTTGATTGCTAAAACAAAGTAGATGCGGGAAATATCGTTCAAGGGAAGACAAGAAACTGCTACAGGAAAATACCAAAAAAAACAGAAAAAGTCACCAAAATAGGAGCGCAAAACAAGAATTAAAACACTACACACAGGAAAACAGCAAACAACTCAAAAAGAGTCACGGCGTGATGTGACAGGTCATGACAGTACACCTACTTTGAGACAAGAGCTATAGTGATGCATGGTTGGTTATGGTTTGAAGTCATATCCAACAATTGCGACAACGACTTCTTACTGTCAACTGAGTTTTGTTTTCTAATGATTTCTGCCGGTGGTGTGCCTCCGGATTTTTTCAACGCAAAAAAAGTGCCTTGGCTGAAAAAAGGTTGAAAAACACTGCCCTAGTCCATCGATCCATCCATCTTTCGCTTATCCGGGGTCGTGTCATGGGGGAAGCAGCCTAAGCAGAGAAGCTCAAACTTCCATCTCCCCAGCTACTTAGTCCAGATCTCCCCGGGGGATCTTGAGGCGTTTCCACGCCATAGTCTCTCCAACCTGTCCTGGGCCTTCCCCGTGGCCTCCTATCGGTCAGACGTTCCCTAAACACCTCCCCAGGGAGACGTCTGGTGGGGCATTCTGACCATATGCCCAAACCACCTCATCTGGTGCCTCTCTATGTGTGTTCCCTAGTTATCATGCTAATGTTAGCAATTATGCAGAAATACACAAAAACACTTTATAGATAATTTTCACTTAGTTTTTAAATGAACTTTGGTGTTCAACAATTAAGATAGCAGGCCCATCAACATTTTCTTGGGAATTTTTCAGTTTCAGTTTATACTGTAGCAAGTCCAAGACTTGGCAACTGTGTCCTGGACCCAAAAGACTCCCACAACACTGTCTCCTTTTCTCGGTACAGGCTCTCACCAGGAAAGTGTGCAAAGCCTCCTTTTCTTTGCAATACTGACTATTTACCTGCATCAGTGCAGATTTTGGCTATTTTTAAAGATTTAGAGGCAAATATTTATTTATTTAGAGAAGAAAAGATTGGAGGTACATAATGTCTGAGGGGTCCACAAATTATGCATTAATCCGTGTCCTGGACTTCCAGCCCAAAAGTCTCAGAACCCACAACACTGGCCTTCTCTTCTCGGTACATTCCGGAACATGGTTGCTGAAGAAGGAACACCAGTGTCTACACTTCCTCAGGAAGCTGCGTCATGCTGGACTAGGGCGCTCCATTCTTAGAAGATGTATGGTGGAGATCACTCTCACCACCATGTGGCACAGCAGCTGAGAGGAAGGCACCGCAGAGGTTGGTGAAAGCTGTTCAGAAAGTCATGGGGAGTCCCTCTTCCCACCACCACTGACATCTTCATCAGCAGATGCAGCAGGAAGGCTCTCTGCATCACCAATGACCCCACCCACCCTAGACACCCTCTCTGAGATCCCCTCCACTCAGCCAGGAGGCTGCGGCGCATCCGTAGTAGGATCACCAGGATTGAAGAACAGCTTCTTTCTGAAAGCCGTTAAGACTGCTAAAATTCGATGGTGCTCTGTAGCAACTCTCAGGGCAATCGATCGCAACTGGAATGTTCAGTTTGTCTTAGATGTTTCATCCAAGTAGGCTTCATCAGTTCCTGTTCATAGATTTGGATTGGTCAGATCTAGTCTTTGATTTAGATTGGTCAGATCTAGTCTTTGATTTGGATTGGTCAGATCTAGTCTTTGATTCAGATTGGTCAGATCTAGTCTTTGATTTGGATTGGTCAGATCTAGTCTTTGATTTGAATTGGTCAGATCTAGTCTTTGATTTGGATTGGTAAGATCTAGTCTTTGATTTAGATTGGTTGGTCAGATCTAGTCTTTGATTTAGATTGGTTGGTCAGTCTAGTCTTTGATTTAGATTGGTCAGATCTAGTCTTTGATTCAGATTGGTTGGTCAGTCTAGTCTTTGATTTAGATTGGTCACATTTAGTCCAGTTGCGATCAAATGAATACCCTGAGAATACAATTACTTGGGAAGCAATGGATACAAATCCCTCCTCCCCAGTCGAAGGTACGTTTAAAGTACATAGGAATTTTTAGGTTTTGGTGAGAAGTGTCCCAAATGACAATATTTCTCTTCTCGCGCAATATTTTAAGTTTTATCATGCATTTATTGCACATACACTGCATTCACTTTACGGCTGCTGGTCTTTCAAACAGGACAAGCTCGTTTTTGGCTACTCTCCAAACACAGGTCGAAGATTTGAAGATGCATAATTTGACAAAGAAAACGTCACTTCAGAGGATTGTAAAATCCTCCATATCAACTCCATATCAACAGAATAAGACTTTAAAAAAGTTAGTAATTCATATTTTTTTAAATCACTGATTCGCTCATTTTGCTGTCGATCAAGTAGTAATTGAGCCTGACACAAACCATCCAAGCTTTTTAATTATTAAGTGTATTTTATTTCTGTTTTGTAGTAGTACTAATGACTATGTGTGCCATCACTGTTCTGCACGTAGAACCTGGGGAGTAGTTTAATCAGTTACATTCGACACTCCTTTACAGGTCACACGTTTGGATTACACACAGAGTAAAACAACTTGCACTGAGCCTTGTCTATAAAATCCGCTACACCTCCCTGATACCGAAGTACATGTCAAACTACTTCCTTAAATGACCGCCGTAACCACAACACCAGGGGGAGCTCCACTAACCACGTTAAACCCAGATTCCGATCTAACAAAGGTCTTAACAATGTGGAATGCATTCCCAACAGGTGTAAAAGAAAGGGCATCTCCATCCTCCTTCAAAACCGCACTAAAAGAACATCTCCAGGCAACGTCAACCCTAAACTAACACTCTCCCTTCCTCATCATACCTCCTCGGATTGTAAATAATCAAATGTAAACAATCAAATGTAGTCACTTTTTCTTATAATTTCTGATCTCTCTCTCCATGTCCAATACTTGCTGTACATATGTACCAAGTCAGACCTACACTGTTCCAATGTCAATTTCTCTGATGATGCAATTGTTGATGACTGAAGTGTTGATTCCAACCAAACTTAACCCCCCTCTATATCCCACACCCCGGATTGTAAATAATGTAAATTATTCAATTTATATACTGTGATGATTATCTTGTGTGATGACTGTATTATGAAAATAGTATATATCTGTATCATGAATCAATTTAAGTGGACCCCGACTTAAACAAGTTGGAAAACTTATTTGGGTGTTACCATTTAGTGATCAATTGTACGGAATATGTACTTCACTGTGCAATCTACTAACAAAAGTTTCAATCAATCAATCAAAACACATTTTTTCCAAGGATTCTTTATTAGTAGCAGATAGGGCCTGTGTCCTGCCATGATGAATCAGGTGGAATTAAAAAAACTCAATACCTTGACACTAATGAATGATTACCCAAGTTCATTGTCAGGTCCCAAGTCCTTGGTTACATAACAATGTCTCGTACTATATAACAGCTCCTCCTCCTCACATCTATGGACACTTTTCCTGCCCTCAGCGTGGTGTCCAGTTGTCGTCATGTTTGTTTACAATTGTTTAGGTCTGCTGGTTCTCTTTTCTCTGACCTCTGCGTCTGATCCTACCTGTGAAGAGCTTGCCGTGCCTCTGGCTGACCGGAACCTGGTGCATAGTCCCTAAAATCTGTGAAGATACCGACATTTAAATAACAAAAGTCTTGGTCATATTTCTTCATAGGTCACTGGAAAATGGATCTTTCACGCTGGAACAACAGACCATGACGATTTCATGACAGATCTTAAAACAGTCAGCAGCTCTTGGGTTGAATTCACACCGATCCCCAACAGTAATGACTTTACAGCACGCTGGGGCGACAAAATGTAACTTATTTTTTGTCATTATTTATGCCAGTTTAGATAAAACAGATGTTGTGATAGTTCTGCTTTTTACTTTTTTTCCTTACAAGAGGTGGAAAATGCCATCATGAGACGGTTAATTCCACTTCAGGTAGCGCTACAAATGTGGAATGTGAGTACATTCTGATAGATTTGATATGCCGTACTGTTACTGAATCACACTACTTTGCAAGTTTATTTTTCAAATTCATGTCGAATAGTTTCCCTTACTCTGGCCGGGGAAACGCACAACGTGACATTTCGAAAGACGTGTCAGGACTGTCTTTTCTGGCTCCACGAAAGTCCGGTGAACGCAACTAATGGGGGACCCCAGAGTGGGAGACACCTCTACTTTTTTAGTGAGTCCACATCAAATCTTCCATAACACACAACAATCTGTGTTTGTCTCTGATTTCCGTTGGGTTTATTGCGACATGATAAACTTGTCTCTGTGTGCAACAGCAAGGAATGGAACACTAGATGATGTTCAACTGAAGGCTATCAAGAAACAAGCAGCATGTCACAACTTAACTAAAGAGTTGCACTTTGCAAACATCACAGGTAAGACGCTTCCTGTTCCGTCTCACTTTGACACAATCCCATGTGACCTGTAAAACTCCCCTCTCTTCCAGATATGTGCCCACAATAGAGCATCTAACAAGAGAACACGCAGTAGACCTATATAGATAAATAAATACATTAATAAATAATTTAAAAAATAAATAAAACCTGGACAAGGGGTGTCCAAACTACAGACCACAAGCCTCATCAATTTGGCCCGCAAGATATCATGAGTTAAACTACTCAGTGGCCTAGTGGTTAGAGTGTCCGCCCTGAGATTGGTAGTTTGTGAGTTCAAAGCCCAGCCGAGTCATACCAAAGACTATAAAGATGTGACCCATTACCTCCCTGCTTGGCAATCAGCATCAAGGGTTGGAATTGGGGGTTAAATCACCAAAATGATTCCCGGGCGCGGCCACCACTGCTGCTCACTGCTCCCCTCACCTCCCAGGCGGTGAGCAAGGGGATGGGTCAGAGGACAAATTTCGCCACACCCAGTGTGTGTGTGACAATCATTGGTACTTTAACTTTAACTTAAACAAAGCAGTGAGGAGTGCTTTCAAATAATGAGTAAATACCAGGCTGGGTCTGAACTATATATTTTCTGCCAGCTTGATGACAATGTGAGTAAATCTGATGAATGACCCTTGAAAGTACTTTGAAAAAGTAGCACAGCATTTACTTATATGACATGATCCAAACAACCTTCCCTAGTCATGGTGCAAAAAATAACATAAAGGTCAACACACATGGTCACACATAACACAACCTTCTCACTGAACATTTTGGATAAAATAAAATAAAAACATCGTAACAGAATAAAAAAATAAATCTAAATTGAAAGTTACACCCATTTAAATCAGTGCATGATGGGAAAACATTTTAAACACTCTCTCCACACTTATCCATGTCTGGCGCATTTTAGCTGCTTAATATTTCTGATTGATTACAAAACTTTAATAAGGTTGTCACAGAAGTAAACAAGTAGGAGTCAAACTTTCACATACACTTAATATCCATTTATTTTATTTACATATCCATTATATTAATTTAATATCCATCATAGTAATATATTTAGTGTACACACACACACACGCACACACACACACACGCACACACACACATACATAAATATATATATATATATATATATATATATATATATATATATATATATATATATATATATATATATATATATATATATACTGTATATATATATATATATATATATATATATATATATATATATATATATATATATATATATATATATATATATATACTGTATATATATATATATATATATATATATAAAACTATATATATATATATAGGTACTACTTTATATGCAGTCAGCTTTCAGTCTCCGGCCACATTTTTTTAGCCCAATGCAGCCCCCAAGTCAAAAAGTTTGGACACCCCTGACCTAGACAGTGACTATAGCAGGATATACTGCAAACTCTTAGTGTAAACCCTAAAATGTGTATTTTTTGGAAGGAGGCTGTAATCTAAAATGTAAGAAAACTGAAGAGCTGTGAATACTTTCCAGGTCCACTGTAAAATAATATGCAGAATCTCTTTACACAATAAAATAAATTTAACCAAATCATCAATCGGATCTTTTTCTTGTGTTGTTTGGTACCAAAAATGTTGTCCAATATTTACGTATTGTGGTTACGGTGTTTTTCCGAACATGCACACAATTACAATATGATTCAACACATGTGTGACGCTCTGGTTGCATGATGGCAATAATTAGCGTGATCCTAATATGCAGAAGATAGTATTTAATTGACGACAAACAAAAGACAAGAGCAGCTAGGAAGTGCACCAGAAGCACAGGGGAAGCTATGCAATGACAAAAACTAAACAGGCTACAATAACAAAACGGAAATGCTGGAGAACAGCAAAGACGTATTGCACGAAAAGTGTCCACAGGGTATGCAATGTCCCAACAAAAAACTAGCAGCCAGAGCTCAACTTAAAGGGAAACTGCATTTTTTATTTGGAATTTTGCCTGTCGTTCACAGTGATTATGAAATAAATGACGACGGATGGATATTTTTTAATGCATTCTAACTTGTAAATAAAATCCGTTTACAGCGGAGTCGATGGGAGGTCCTCTATTCCGCTCGTAAAAGCCAATAAAAAAACATCCAAAAAGCGCCAACAATACTCCATTTACATTTTGTGACTTAAATAATAACCAAGTATTAGTGATATTGTTATTATAAACGCTAACATAGACACACTATTTATAACGGCGCCATGACCACGAGCTTGTGTGTAGTGTTTACATCGAGTGTTCGAGTGTTTCCTCGCTTCCCTGCTCCCAGGAAGTTTATTGTAGATCATAAATCATGCATTTCACCTGGACAGTAGAAGGATGAGGACGTATCTCGACAAGTTGGTACACTTTGACAGCCAAATTAGACGCTTGGTTCCACCCCCCTTTTCCTCGCGAGGATTATGAGTCATTCATCATCTAAATAGGAATTAATGAACATCCCAGCAGTCGGCATCCTAATGACAGCATACATTGTACAGTAAGTGATGTTTTTTTATGTTTGTTGGCTCTCATAAAGTCTGCAGTGAGTAGTAATCAGTGATATTGTTGAAGAAAAGGCGAACATCGTGATAAGTTTTTTAAATTATTGTGCTGTGTATGCTTAAAATTATCAAAATATTAAATGGTATTATAAATGTGCCATTACTACATTACATATATACTTACAGAATGTTAATAAAACCTTAAAGGAGGTGTTTGGATGTTGTTTTAAGGGCTTTATAGGCTCCTTTGTAAGTGGAGTTTTGATGGAATGTGTTTAATATTTAGGATGCATTAAAAAAAAATCCATCTGTCGTCATGTCTTTCATGATTGTCAACGATAGGCAAAATAAAACAGGAACTAGACAGGAACTAAACACTAAACATGGAAAACGTCAACAAACTCAAACAAAGACATGACCTGATTTGACATCAACTTACAACTGGTTGAATGACATCTCTATCATGGCCTGAGGGGTCTGTATCGGTGGCATTTAGCAATGTTGAGGAGGGTGGCAGGAACCCTGTCATGCAAAAAACTACAAATGTGCTCACTTGCTTTATGGCATACGTCACTCCTCCTTTTCCATTCGTTAAAAAGACAGAAGTCCATGCGAACACCTGTGTGCCGCCAGAAAATTAAAAGAAGAAGAAGAACACTAACGTGCAATTACTGCCATCATGGCAGAAGCTGCAAAACAACCAAAGAAACAAAATGTTTTGTCTGAGGAACCCAAGAAAAGAAAAAGGGGGGCTACCCGGATAAAAGGACAGTCAAGAACCAACATTTCCCCGGCTTTCACTCACTGGCGTGAGCTCAAAAATGAAGAAGGAATTTCGACCCGATGCTGCCTTGTCTCTGTTATTGATAAACTCGTGAGTGATTTTCGAACCAATCAAAATGACAATGCTAATCGGAAATGTGCGCGGTAGCAACAAATTGCCACCAGCTTGTTAGTTCGCAGTTCAACACTGACATGACCACCCAACCAACTCAAAAGTTCTGTAAAAAAAACCACAATGCGATGACTGCAGTTTGAGTAAAATATGTAGATTACGACTGTGGAAATTTCAGTCACACTGAAATTTGGTAAAACACTACACCTTTGGTCAAACTGGCACCACCAAAATCAACTAAAACTGAAAGTTCTCAAGTGGGGTTTTAATCCCATATGCAATTGTTTTTCCAAACTACAAATTATGTGGAAATGCCATCTAAACATCCACAAAATGGCACAATTTCAGACGGCCATTTTGAATATTTCCATAGATTCGGGGTCAAATGACGTCACAAGGGGAACTCAGTGCATTCATCATTACACTGAATAGCATACACCAGATTGTTTTTCTGGGTGTGGGGTGTCTGGTCATTAGGATGCACTATAGTCTCTGTCTTAGGGTGTTGCCTGGTTTGAATTTGGCATATGATATTCACTGATTCATATATTGGGAAAACAAAACAACCACTAAGCCGACGCATGGCACAGCATAGACGGGCAAACTCTTGAGGCCAAGACTCAGCTGTCTACCTGCACCTCAGGAAGAAACAGCAGTCCGAAGAGAACAAAAATGTACAGATTCTGGACAGGGAGGACGGATGGTACGAAAGAGGAGTGAGGGAAGCCATCTATGTCAAGGTTGAAAAACCATCTCTGAACAGAGGAGGTGGTCTGCGACACCACTTGTCTCCCACATACAACACTGTCCTTTCAACCTTTCCTAAAAGACTCTGCAATTTAGCCTCCGAACAAATAACAGGAGTTAGAAACATTCTGGTCGAAGTTCAGTTGCGATCAATTGCATGCCCTGAGATTTGAGTTGACATGTCTTCAAGTAAAAGAAAGATGCATCAGCTATTGTTTCAACACTGGAGGTCCAAATATAGTATTAGAAGCTGTCAAGTTATCATCAACTTACCAATGAAGATTGCTGGTCGCGTCCACAATTTCCTCGCATTGGCAGTAGTAGCGTGGTGTGTTGCACACAGCTTTTGTACAACAAGTAGTCACCAAATTTGCAAAAGAAACATCACCTGACATGTGAAAGTCTTTTGGGAAGTGTTCGGCTCCGTATTTTGGAGTTAGTCTGGTAGTTTGAGGTGGCCGTGAGTCAATGTTAATGTAACTGACAAGTACAAATGAACCCAGTAAGGGTCCATTCCTACCAACTATCTACCTCTGGGGGTCCCCTTACCCCACTGTATGTATTTATATAGTTTGCCTTTAGTTTGATTCTCCTTAGTGATTTTGGTTCACAGAGTAAACAACTAATAACTAAGGTTTTGGGCATTGTTTTCTCTAAACGCATACATTTGTCTAAATATCTCAAATCTAACCTACGGGAGAGAATCTCTCTGCCATTTTCAAGTATGTTTCTTTTTTTGAGTCATCAGCTTTAAGCGTCCTTCTGTCTCTGACTGCCTCGTTATAAATAAATGATAAATGGGTTATACTTGTATAGCGCTTTTCTACCTTCAAGGTACTCAAAGCGCTTTTGACAGTATTTCCACATTTACCCATTCACACACACATTCACACACACAGGAGCTGCCATGCAAGGCGCTAACCAGCAGCCATCAGGAGCAAGGGGTGAAGTGTCTTGCCTAAGGACACAACGGACATGACTAGGGTGGTAGAAGGTGGGGATTGAACCCCAGTAACCAGCAACCCTCCGATTGCTGGTACGGCCACTCTAACAACTTCGCCACGCCGTCCCTCGTTGTCATGTGACATGAGTGCACGACTGTTATGATTTTGCTTTAATAGTTTTGATGACCCTCTGATTGGCCAGTCTGTAATGTTTTGCCCTCACCTTGGCCAATGTTGACACCAACCAATCATCATGGATTTTCTCCATATGTATGGATGTTCTCATTCATCCATGTCATTTGATTTTCTCCATATATTTTTGGGCCTGGATTCGCAGGTCCTAGGTGAGGGATCAGACAAAGAGCAGCTCGAAGACTTCTATGGAAATGCAAGAACCGAGACTCAGATTTCCCTCGCCCGGACGCGGGTCACCGGGGCCCCCCTCCGGAGCCAGGCCCGGAGTTGGGGCACGATGGCGAGCGCCTGGTGGCCGGGCCTGTCCCCATGGGGCCCGGCCGGGCACAGCCCGAAGAGGCAACGTGGGTCCCCCCTCCAATGGGCTCACCACCCATAGCAGGGGCCATAGAGGTCGGGTGCAATGTGAGCTGGGCGGTAGCCGAAGGCAGGGCACTTGGCGGTCCGATCCTCGGCTACAGAAGCTAGCTCTTGGGACGTGGAACGTCACCTCGCTGGGGGGGAAGGAGCCTGAGCTAGTGCGCGAGGTAGAGAAGTTCCGGTTGGATATAGTCGGACTCACCTCGACGCACAGCAAGGGCTCTGGAACCAGTTCTCTCGAGAGGGGCTGGACTCTCTTCCACTCTGGCGTTGCCAGCAGTGAGAGGCGACGGGCTGGGGTGGCAATTCTTGTTGCCCCCCGGCTCAGAGCCTGCATGTTGGAGTTCAACCCGGTGGACGAGAGGGTAGCTTCCCTCCGCCTTCGGGTGGGGGGACGGGTCCTGACTGTTGTTTGCGCTTACGCGCCAAACAGCAGCTCAGAGTACCCACCCTTTTTGGATTCACTCGAGGGAGTACTTGAGAGTGCTCCCCCGGGTGATTCCCTCGTTCTACTGGGGGACTTCAACGCTCATATTGGCAACGACAGTGAAACCTGGAGAGGCGTGATTGGGAAGAATGGCCGCCCGGATCTGAACCCAAGTGGTGTTTTGTTATTGGACTTTTGTGCCCGTCACGGATTGTCCATAACGAACACCATGTTCAAGCATAAGGGTGTCCATATGTGCACTTGGCACCAGGACACCCTAGGCCGCAGTTCTATGATCGACTTTGTAGTTGTGTCATCGGATTTGCGTCCTCATGTTTTGGACACTCGGGTGAAGAGAGGGGCGGAGCTTTCTACCGATCACCACCTGGTGGTGAGTTGGCTGCGATGGTGGGGGAGGATGCCGGACAGACCTGGCAGGCCCAAACGCATTGTGAGGGTTTGCTGGGAACGTCTGGCAGAGTCTCCTGTCAGAGAGAGTTTCAATTCCCACCTCCGGAAGAACTTTGAACATGTCACGAGGGAGGTGCTGGACATTGAGTCCGAGTGGACCATGTTCCGCACCTCTATTGTCGAGGCGGCTGATTGGAGCTGTGGCCGCAAGGTAGTTGGTGCCTGTCGTGGCGGTAATCCTAGAACCCGTTGGTGGACACCGGCGGTGAGGGATGCCGTCAAGCTGAAGAAGGAGTCCTATCGGGTTCTTTTGGCTCATGGGACTCCTGAGGCAGCGGACAGGTACCGACAGGCCAAGCGGTGTGCGGCTTCAGCGGTCGCGGAGGCAAAAACTCGGACATGGGAGGAGTTCGGGGAAGCCATGGAAAAGGACTTCCGGACGGCTTCGAAGCAATTCTGGACCACCATCCACCGCCTCAGGAAGGGGAAGCAGTGCACTACCAACACCGTGTATGGTGCGGATGGTGTTCTGCTGACCTCGACTGCGGAAGTTGTGGATCGGTGGAGGGAATACTTCGAAGACCTCCTCAATCCCACCAACACGTCTTCCTATGAGGAAGCAGTGCCTGAGGAATCTGTGGTGGGCTCTCCTATTTCTGGGGCTGAGGTTGCTGAGGTAGTTAAAAAGCTCCTCGGTGGCAAGGCCCCGGGGGTGGATGAGATCCGCCCGGAGTTCCTTAAGGCTCTGGATGCTGTAGGGCTGTCTTGGTTGACAAGACTCTGCAGCATCGCGTGGACATCGGGGGCAGTACCTCTGGATTGGCAGACCGGGGTGGTGGTTCCTCTCTTTAAAAAGGGGAACCGGAGGGTGTGTTCTAACTATCGTGGGATCACACTCCTCAGCCTTCCCGGTAAGGTCTATTCAGGTGTACTGGAGAGGAGGCTACGCCGGATAGTCGAACCTCGGATTCAGGAGGAACAGTGTGGTTTTCGTCCTGGTCGTGGAACTGTGGACCAGCTCTATACTCTCGGCAGGGTCCTTGAGGGTGCATGGGAGTTTGCCCAACCAGTCTACATGTGCTTTGTGGACTTGGAGAAGGCATTCGACCGTGTCCCTCGGGAAGTCCTGTGGGGAGTGCTCAGAGAGTATGGGGTTTCGGACTGTCTGATTGTGGCGGTCCGCTCCCTGTATGATCAGTGTTAGAGCTTGGTTCGCATTGCCGGCAGTAAGTCGGACACGTTTCCGGTGAGGGTTGGACTCCGCCAAGGCTGCCCTTTGTCACCGATTCTGTTCATAACTTTTATGGACAGAATTTCTAGGCGCAGTCAAGGCGTTGAGGGGATCCGGTTTGGTGGCTGCAGGATTAGGTCTCTGCTTTTTGCAGATGATTTGGTCCTGATGGCTTCATCTGGCCAGGATCTTCAGCTCTCACTGGATCGGTTCGCAGCTGAGTGTGAAGCGACTGGGATGAGAATCAGCACCTCCAAGTCCGAGTCCATGGTTCTCGCCCGGAAAAGGGTGGAGTGCCATCTCCGGGTTGGGGAGGAGATCTTGCCCCAAGTGGAGGAGTTCAAGTACCTCGGAGTCTTGTTCACGAGTGAGGGAAGAGTGGATCGTGAGATCGACAGGCGGATCGGTGCGGCGTCTTCAGTAATGCGGACGCTGTATCGATCCGTTGTGGTGAAGAAGGAGCTGAGCCGGAAGGCAAAGCTCTCAATTTACCGGTCGATCTACGTTCCCATCCTCACCTATGGTCATGAGCTTTGGGTTATGACCGAAAGGACAAGATCACGGGTACAAGCGGCCGAAATGAGTTTCCTCCGCCGGGTGGCGGGGCTCTCCCTTAGAGATAGGGTGAGAAGCTCTGTCATCCGGGGGGAGCTCAAAGTAAAGCCGCTGCTCCTCCGCATCGAGAGGAGCCAGATGAGGTGGTTCGGGCATCTGGTCAGGATGCCACCCGAGCGCCTCCCTAAGGAGGTGTTTAGGGCATGTCCGACCGGTAGGAGGCCACGAGGAAGACCCAGGACACGTTGGGAAGACTATGTCTCCCGGCTGGCCTGGGAACGCCTCGGGATCCCCCGGGAGGAGCTGGACGAAGTGGCTGGGGAGAGGGAAGTCTGGGCTTCCCTGCTTAGGCTGCTGCCCCCGCGACCCGACCTCGGATAAGCGGAAGAAGATGGATGGATGGATGGATGGATTCGCAGTCCATTTTCTCTAAAAGTAGCTTGTAAGCTACCTAGCTACATGGGTCTAAAAGTAGCTAAGCTACAGAAAAAGCTACTCGTTAAAAAGGTAGCTGAGCTACCGCCAAACTACTGGAAAATGTAGTTAAGCTACAGAGCTTAGCTACATGTAGCTTGTTACTGCCCATCAATGGAAAGCGGTACCAAAAACTACCATGATGTGATGGGACACAAGTAGGGGATTTTATTTTTTTTGTTTCATTGCCATGCATGTCTTATAGTGTTTTATTGCTGTGGATTTTAATTGCATGTTTTTACATTTTAGAATTTGATTGTATTTTTAATTGCGTGTTTTTACATTTTAGAATTTGATTGTCTTTTTAATTGCGTGTTTTTACTCCTTGTGGACTTTGCTGGTATTTTAAGACGTTGCTCCTTTTTAGCTTGTTGCCCCTAACAACCGAAGTGCCCAATCAAACCACACCTGAAGTTAGAGGCACCTGTGGAGCATTAGGACTGCACCCATTTAAAAGAGAACAGGCAGGATCGACGAGGAGGGAAGCGACAGCAGAGCGACCGGGGAAGAATCGACAGGCTTTGCCAAGAGCGACCGGGTGGTAGCACGCAGGCTGGGAAGGAACCCCCGGACTACACAGACCCCGCAGGCTACCGGAGCGAACCCCAAGAAGCCCACAACACGCAGGAGCAGAGGAAACTGCCTCCGAAGTAAGTGACGTGGGTTGTGGATCTGTGGGGGCAACCAACTGCGTTGGGTTGTGGGCTTGCGGGCCTGTGCGTTGTACGCTGGCTGTGTGGTTCTGTGGGAAAAAAAATAGTCTTTAAAGTGACAACAATGTAAACATCCAAATAATAATATTCACTTTAGTGTCTTTCAACGTTTACTTTCTGATAACCAGTGTCCTCCACAGTGGACATGTTTATATCAGTTTGGAAACTGCTGTTTCTCAATAAAGTTAACAAACAATTCAACTTTTAATAATGTAAATATTAGGGGTGTGCATCTCTACCTTAAATAGTGATCCGATATGAATCTTGATACGTGGGTTACGATACGATTCACGAACAATACTTTTTTAAAACATTACGATTCCATGCAATTCCATGCAGATAGAAGCTTTGCATGATGAAAAGAACAATAAATGTATCATGTCAGAACAATGTCATGTGTTTATTTTTTGAATAGACACATACAAAACAGGTGGTTCCTGTATTATTAGCAAATAGTAGAACTATCAACTTCAAAGCATTGCACTCCATAAACTTAAAGAAAAGAAAATGTGTGTGTTAAAAAAGTTTGATCATATTACGCCTATACTGGCTCACCTGCACTGGCTTCCTGTGCACTTAAGATGTGACTTTAAGGTTTTACTACTTACGTATAAAATACTACACGGTCTAGCTCCATCCTATCTTGCTGATTATATTGTGCCATATGTCCCGGCAAGAAATCTGCGTTCAAAGAACTCTGGCTTATTAGTGATTCCCAGAGCCCAAAAAAAGTCTGCGGGCTATAGAGCGTTTTCTATTCGGGCTCCACTACTATGGAATGCCCTCCCGGTAACAGTTAGAGATGCTACCTCAGTAGAAGCATTTAAGTCCCATCTTAAAACTCATTTGTATACTCTAGCCTTTGAATAGACCCCCTTTTTCGACCAGTTGATCTGCCGTTTCTTTTCCTTTCTCCTCTGCTCCCCCCTATCCATTGTGGAGGGGGAGACACACAGGTCCGGTGGCCATGGATGAAGTGCTGGCTGTCCAGAGTCGGGACCCGGGGTGGACCGCTCGCCTGTGTATCAGTTGGGAACATCTCTGCGCTGCTGACCCGTCTCCGCTCGGGATGGTTTCCTGCTGGCCCCACTATGGACTGGACTCTTACTGTTATGTTAGATCCACTATGGACTGGACTCTCACAATATTATGTCAGACCCACATATGCGGTCCTCTCCAAGGTTTCTTATAGTCATTCACATCGACGTTCCACAGGGGTGAGTTTTTCCTTGCCCTTATGTGGGCTCTGTACCGAGGATGTCGTTGTGGCTTGTGCAGCCCTTTGAGACACTTGTGATTTAGGGCTATATAAATAAACATTGATTGATTGATTGATTGATTGATTGAAAAAATGCAAATTATGATTAGAACTGCAAATAAAAAATGTTTCTGTTGATTCTTAGTTTCGTTATATTTTTTTTTGTTCTAAATGGTAAATGGGTTATGGTATAGCACTTTTCTTCCTTCAAGGCACCCAAAGAACTTTGACACCATTTCCACATTCACCCATTCACACACACACTCATACACTGAGCTGCCATGCAAGGCCCTAACCACGACCCATCAGGAGCAAGGGTGAAATGTCTTGCTCAAGGACACAACGAACGTGACTAGGATGGGGGAAGCTGGGATCGAACCTGGAACCCTCAAGTTGCTGTTACGGCCCATCTACCACCGAGCCACACCGTCCCGTCTTCATCATTAAATGTTAGAGTGAAGACTAAAGGGTTGTGAAATTCACAAACGAACCACATCTACTGACTGGCTCATTGACATGAACGACAGGTTTGTGTTTTTTTTTTAAGCGTAGTGATGAAACATTTACATCTCAACCAAGGCAGACACAGCGTCAGCTTTGCACAGACTGGATGTGCGTCTCCTCTCTGCTCTGACGAGAATGGAATGGACTTCATTGTGATTGCACTTAAAAGTACAACGAAATGTGTTTTCAGTACAAGCGGTCTAAGAGCAGACATTAACTCAAGTTAAAGGGGAGGCTCACAGCAGCACCGCTTGTTCGTTGAGGACATTAGAGTGATACGCGCTTTCATGTCTCCAAACATCCCAAAAAGTTGCTAGATTTTTCGCTAGTCACTTTTAAGAAATAAAGTCACCAAGAGGAGTTGGGAAAAATACAAGATTTAGCGACAAAGTCGCCAAGTTGACAACACTGCGCTGAGGTGTGTGACAATTTTAATATTTAACTTACCATTTTTAAGTAACGTTTTAGAAAAACTTATTTTTAAATAACTTTTTGATTTTTCAAAATGAATGCAATATTTTAGAGAAGTTTCAGTCTGGTTTAAGGGTGCACCACGGTACAGAGATCCCTTCTAAAGATCGTGAACGATCTGAGGTTGAGTGCGATCACCTTATTCTTTTAAATAGACTGAAACACCTGGTGGGGCTCTTTGGTACTGTTCACAAATGGTTCGCTTCTTATCTCTCAGACAGAAAAATATTGGTAAGTATGGATACATGCTCCTCAAAGACCCATGAAATCAAATGTGGTGTGCCTCAAGGATCAATTTTAGGTCCTATTATTTTTAATATTTACATGATTCCACTTCCATTTTGGTGCCAATACAACTTGTTCTACAATGTCATTTTTTTTTTTTACCGATACCAAATCTTACAGGCAATGTTTTGGATCCATAATTCTAACAGTAATACAGTAGTATTGGAAAAAGTGAATAGCTTATCAACTGAAATGTAGATAGAGGGTTAAGTCTCACTACATGAAACAACAGTAACACTTCAGTATGGGGAACATATTCACCATTAATTAGTTGCTTAATAACATGCAAATTAGCAGAGGTGGGTAGAGTAGCCAGAAATTGTACTCAAGTAAGAGTACTGTTACTTTAGAGATTTATTACTCAAGTAAAAGTAAGGAGTAGTCACCCAAATATTTACTTGAGTAAAAGTAAAAAGTATGTTGTGAAAAAACTACTCAAGTACTGAGTAACTGATGAGTAACATACACACTCATATCATATATATATATATATATATATATATATATAGATATAGATATATATATATATATATATATATATATATATATATATACATACATATACATTGATATATACAGTATATAATTTATATGTATTTATTTTGCTGTTTTTGTTTACATGTTAAAGGTGTTTTAATGAATATACATGCATGTTTAACATATAGATTCCTTTCTTTAATGAAGACTAGAATATAAGTTGGTGTATTACCTGATTGTGATGACTTGCGTTGATTGTAATCAGACAGTCATGATGATAACGTCCACATTTTCAAATGGAGGAGAAGAAAAGTTCCTCCTTTCTGTCTAATACCACATGAAAGTGGTGGGTTTTTGGCATCTTATTTGTACAGCTTCCATATTCGTTTTTATACACTTTACAAGAAATATATTGGCGTCAAACTCCTTAGCTTGCTAGCTTGTTTGCGCTGGCTTTCGGAGACTCTTGTTTTGAAAGCGCAGGCGCGATGGAGCGGCACTTGTATTGAACGTCCTCATGTGCGGTCAGTCTTGAGGCTTTTGACGGGATGTACGGTTGAAATAAAAAAAAGTATAATTTTTCCTTCACACTTTTGATTGATTGATTGGAACTTTTATTAGTAGATTGCACAGTACAGTACATATTCCGTACAATTGACCACTAAATGGTAACACCCCAATAAGTTTTTCCACTTGTTTAAGTCAGGTCATGTGACCACCTGGCTCTGTTTGATTGGTCCAACGTCACCAGTGACTGCATCTGATTGGTGGAACGAAGTGAAACGTCACCAGTAAGGCAGGCACTTTGAAGGTCTGTCTGACAGACCAAAACAAACAAAGCGTGCATTAACAGATCGATAAAAATTAGTAGCGAGTAGCGAGCTGAATGTAGATAAAAGTAGCGGAGTAAAAGTAGCGTTCCTTCTCTATAAATATACTTAAATAAAAGTAAAAGTATGTTTCATTAAAACTACTCTTAGAAGTACAATTTATCCCAAAAGTTACTCAAGTAGATGTAACGGAGTAAATGTAGCGCGTTACTACCCACCTCTGCAAATTAGTAACATATTGGTTTTTAATTAGTCATTATTAAGTACTTATTAATGCCTTATTCTGCATGGCCTTATTATACAACTAACATTACTAACCCTAACCCTCTAACCCAGTGGTTTTTAACCTGGGTTCGATCGAACCCTAGGGGTTCGGTGAGCCGACCTCAGGGGTTCGGAGGTCAAGACACACCCAACTCATCGTGTAAATAAAAACTTCTCCCTATCGGCGTATTATGGATACCCCCAAGCAATGTTACCTCTAATTTTCCATCTGATTTGTGTAATTTGTTGTGAGTTCATGTGTTGGTTTTGTTCTTTGAACAAGGTGATGTTCATGCACGGTTAATTTTGTGCACCAGTAAAAAAAACATATAACTTTGTCTTGAATTAGAATTTTTAATTTTTTAATTTTTTCACTAAAGGGTTCGGTGAATGCGCTAATGAAATTGGTGGGGTTCGGTACCTCCAATAAGGTTAAGAACCACTGCTCTAACCTTAACCCTAACCCCAACCCTAACCAAATAACTCTAAATTAAGTCTTTGTTACTTATAATATGTTCCCCATACTGAAGTGTTACCGAAACAACTAGAGCAGTTTTTCTGCGGTGGGCTCCATCTAGTGGTACGCCAAATAATCCCTTAATTAAAGTACAGTGTTTTATTTTCCTATATTCAAAACCACGTGTCATGTTACAGTGGACACATATATTAAATATACTTGTTAAATAACACCTCCACCTTGTTTTTAATGAATACTTAGGCCTGCTGCACTACTGTATTTTACTGCCATTATGGTGGTACTTGGAGAGGGAGAGGCAAGTTTTTTTCTGAGGTGGCACTTGGTGAAAAAAGTTTGAGAACCACCTAACGAGACGACGACAACAGGAAACTGGGAACTAAAAGACTACCCAACTCGGTACACCTGGACAGGACACTGATCGGATGAGACAGGGATCAAGGTAAGACACAGGTGTACTAACGACAGGACACTGTTGAACACACAGGTATTAAAACAAAATAGCTATGTCCTTAATTCTTATTTTGAATCCATCCATGCTCTACCGCATCTCCCTCTCGGGTCAAAGTTGCTTATCTTAGTTCAACATTACTTATCAAAACCAGGTCCAAATTCCTTACTTGCATAAATAATACCGTCTGTTTCTCTCTCACGCTGTACAACAGGTCGTCTTTCTCAACTCCAAGGACAGTTTCCCTGCTCTCAGTGTGGTCATGGGCACTTGTCATCATGTTCCTTCACTTGGGTTTCGGTCTGCTGGCTCTCTGCCGTCTGACTGCTGCGTCTGATCCCGCCTGCCTAGATCTTCTAGAACCTGTGGAGGACATCAACCTGGTATGTCATCCCTCACATCTGTTGGATGTTATAATATAAATCATGCAACCATTACCTGCTTTGTGATGTCTTCAAAGGCGAACAACACTTGTTTTAAAAATGTTGTCTATCGTTCACAATCCGTATTGGAGACTAGACCACACGTGTCTGATAAGGGAATAGGAATTACTGCTAGCAAGAGGCAGCTAACAATGTAGACAATGGGGATTGACTTATTTTGCCTAAAAAATGTCTTAGTCTACATGCTGTATGTAAAATAACATGTAATATTTAAAATATTTTGGTAATTTTAAGCATTGCTAGAGCTTCTTCTAGATCATTATTCACGCGTTTGTTACGTCACGTCTTTCATAAATAAATAAATATAAATGATATATATGAATGAGGTAGATCCCCTCCACTTGGTCAACTGAAAAGTGGCTCACCTGCAGAAAAAGTGTGGGCACCCCTGTCTTACTATAACAATGTCACAATAGTTTGGTTAATAGGCAGGTCACGGCATGTAAATGGAGTATTGTTGGCAGTTTTTGGATGTGTTTTAGGGAACTTTATAGGTGGAATAGATGTCTCATTACCTGCATTGTTAGCCACCTTTTGCTAGCAGTTTTTTGTTTTACTATTTAAAACGCATAGAAAAGAGAAATACATGAGTTTTCTCACATATGGATTAATGATGGGCAAAGAAAAAAAGTGCATATCCTCTTTTAAAGATGCATGTTTTAGCAGATTTTTTTATTTCAACCATCCTGCAAGTTAATGATAATGAACATTACAGTTATTGCAGTTTCAATCGATCGCAACTGGACTGTTTGGTTTGTCTTACAAGACGTTTCCCCTCTCATCCGAGTAGGCTTCATCAGTTTGTGCTCATAGACTTAGATTGGTCAGCCAGTCTAGCGGCTGGTGCCAAAACCCCAAATATTTGTACTCCAAAATCAGGAAGGTGTGTCAAGGGCAAATTTGTCAAACTCAAGGCCCGGGGGCCAGATCCGGACTGACACGTCATTTAATGTGGCCCGCGAAAGCCTGGAAATATTGTGCATACTTCATCTTTCTTACTAAATGTTTTCATTGTTTCCATTTTGACAGAAAAACATGCATGTAATTTAGGAAATTGTGTATGTTTTAAACTTCGATACTATCTGCTCATGCAACAAATATTCAATTGTTATTGGTGTAAATCTTTGGGCACCTCGCCATTCAATTCCGATTCTTGGGGTGAGGATTGGATTCATAATCGATTCTCGATTCAAGCTGATTTTTGCAATGTATTATTTGGTATAATAACACCTTAAAGGGGAACATTATCACCAGACCTATGTAAGCGTCAATATATACCTTGATGTTGCAGAAAAAAGACCATATATTTTTTTAACCGATTTCCGAACTCTAAATGGATGAATTTTGGCGAATTAAACGCCTTTCTAATATTCGCTCTCGGAGCGATGACGTCACAATGTGACGTCGCATCGGGAAGCAATCCGCCATTTTCTCAAACACCGAGTCAAATCAGCTCTGTTATTTTCCGTTTTTTCGAATGTTTTCTGTAACTTGGAGACATCATGCCTCGTCGGTGTGTTGTCGGAGGGTGTAACAACACAAACAGGGACGGATTCAAGTTGCACCAGTGGCCCAAAGATGCGAAAGTGGCAAGAAATTGGATCTTTGTTCCGCACACTTTACCGACGAAAGCTATGCTACGAAAGAGATGGCAAGAATGTGTGGATATCCTGCGACACTCAAAGCAGATGCATTTCCAACGATAAAGTCAAAGAAATCTAGTATGTGAGCAATTCAGGGACAAAGGACCTCGGTAGCACGGCAAGCAATGGCGGCAGTTTGTTCCCGCAGACGAGCGAGCTAAACCCCCCTGGATGTCTTGGCTCACACCGTCCCGAAGATGATCAAGAGAAGAATATCGACCCTAGCTTCCCTGGCCTGCTGACATGAGGGTATGTCTCCAGAATATATTAATTGATGAAAATTGGGCTGTCTGCACTCTCAAAGTGCATGTTGTTGCCAAATGTATTTCATATGCTGTAAACCTAGTTCATAGTTGTTAGTTTCCTTTAATGCCAAACAAACACATACCAATCGTTGGTTAGAAGGCGATCGCCGAATTCGTCCTCGCTTTCTCCCGTGTCGCTGGCTGTCGTGTCGTTTCCGTCGGTTTCGTTTGCATACGGTTCAAACCGATATGGCTCAATAGCTTCAGTTTCTTCTTCAATTTCGTTTTCGCTACCTGCCTCCACACTACAACCATCCGTTTCAATACATTTGTAATCTGTTGAATCGCTTAAGCCGCTGAAATCCGAGTCTGAATCCGAGCTAATGTCGCTATAGCTTGCTGTTCTTTCCGCCATGTTTGTTTGTGTTGGCTTCACTATGTGACGTCACAGGAAAATGGAAGGGTGGTTAAAATCAGGCACTTTGAAGCTTTTTTTAGGGATATTGCTTGATGGGTAAAATTTTGAAAAAAACTTAGAAAAATATAATAAGCCACTGGGAACTGATTTTTAATGGTTTTAACAATTCTGAAATTGTGGTAATGTTCCCCTTTAACAAAACAGCTTACAGGTTACAGGTTACAAAACCTCTTTTTAGTTGCTGACGTATGACACATACGCGCACCAAGTAAGCATAGAGATGGTCTAAAAAATAAAAATAAAAATTTGCAAATGAATTAATAAAAATTTTATTTTTTCAAATTACAATTGAGATGAATAAGAATCGCGATTCAGATGTGATAAAAAAAAAAAATTTGCACCCTTAATTAGTATACACCCCTAATTATTATATACCGTATTATAGTTTGTAAAAATAACAATAAATACTTAAATATCTACTTGTCACCTTGACTTACGATTTCAAAGCAAGTTATCCATCAATTTGTACGTACAAAAATCAAATAACCAAATGCTTAGGCAATTGTCCAATAATATGATGAGGCGATTATACTTTTCTATTCTTACATTCACTGTTACAAGCGGCCCTCTGAGGGCAGCCATGACTGCGATGTGGCCCTCCATGAAAACAAGTTTGACACTCCTGGTCTAGGGCAAGGATGGTAATGCCCTATCAAAGTGAGAAAATCAACTGTTTTGATGCAAATAAACAATCCTACTGTCAAAGCCCCCCCTTGGAGGGAGTGAAAAATATTGACGAAATAGAATGTCTAGAGAAGCACTGCATGAAAAATGAAAAAACTCCAGCTTTGTGTATGTGAGGTGACGATACGTTAATAGATTACATATAAAGAGAATAACGTGGGAAACAAACGTACACAATGTGTATGTTTCCACAGGTGTCTGGAAAATGGACTCTTCATGTAATAACATCAGACAATCAAGCTTACATGGACGTCCTTAAAGCAGTCACCAGCTCCTGGATTGACCTTTCACCTCTGCCCAATAGTGATACGTTCACAATGAGATGGGCAAACAGAATGTATAATTTCATATTAATAAGTTTTTTTCTATTATTGAACCTTTTTAATCATGTTTTTATTGTCTCCTATCAAGTAATGGTACCTGCTACATTCAAAGTACTACAAGTTCCTCTTCAGAGGAAGAATGTAAGTACGTTTGACTTAATAACAGAACTGAATCACACTACGGTAAGTTTTTCTTCTTCTTCCATATTTCTAATAGTTACCCTTAACTTCTATGGCCAAGAACATAAAGGGAGGTTTCTGAAGATGTGTCCTGACTGTCTCTTCTGGTTCGACACCAATATGGCGCGGATGAATGGCGGTGAACTCGTAAAAAAGACAAACATCTTCTTGTTAAGTGCGTCTACACGTCAAAAGCGAATCTTCCACAACATTCTGTGTTAGATAAAGATTTTGATGAGTTCACTAAGACCTCACATGCTTGTCTCTGTGTGCAACAGCAAAGTCCGGAAGACTTGATCACGCTCACCTGGAGGTTTTCAAGAAGAAGGCCACATGCCTCAACCTGAGTCGAGATTTGCATTTTGGAGACCTGACAGGTAAGATGCTTCCTAATCTGTCTCATTTTGACACAATCACCTGTGACCTGTAATTCCCCATTTTCTTCCAGAACCATGTGCAGAAGAAGCTTAGCCTCAACAGACTTCAAAATAATGCGAAAATAAAAACATACAAGAGACAAAGACTGAGTCTGTCATATATGCAAGTCACAAGATACTGCAAACAAGTGGCGTCACTAAGTTTTAAAGACAGTGAGGGCTGAGACCCCAAAAGATGCACCAACAAAGACTTTAATACAGTGCAAAAACAAACACTAAATAAATAAATGATAAATGGGTTGTACTTGTATAGCGCTTTTCTACCTTCAAGGTACTCAAAGCGCTTTGACACTACTTCCACATTTACCCATTCACACACACATTCACACACTGATGGAGGGAGCTGCCATGCAAGGCGCTAACCAGCACCCATCAGGAGTAAGGGTGAAGTGTCTTGCTCAGGACACAACGGACATGATGAGGTTGGTACCTGGTGGGGATTGAACCAGGGACCCTTGGGTCGCGCACGGCCACTCTTCCACTGCGCCACGCCGTCCCAACAATAACAATATCTTTCTAAATTGCTCAATGGACAATATGCACTATACATTACATTATATATATATATATATATATATATATATATATATATATATATATATATATATATATATATATATATATATATATATATATATATATATATATATATATATATATTTTTATATATATATATATATATATATATATATATATATATATATATATATATATATATATATATATATATATATATATATATATATATATATATATTTATATATATATATATATATATATTTATATATATATATGTAACCGGTGGTCTTTTCCTCTCTGCGTTGTGTGGCTTTTATGAAAAACGACCGACACCATGGATTGCTCAGCTGCACTTTACTGATAAAACAGAACACAATTGTTGTCAATAAGTTTTTGACGTCGTCGAGTCCCTCTCCTGTTATGGTGGACAAAAGGGCAGTACAACAGTGAAATAAACATACCTGATAAAACAGAACACAATTGTTGTCAATAAGTTTTTGACGTCGTCGAGTCCCTACACAAAATACAATACAGAACAAGAAAGTGAACTGAAGTTCTTAACATGACATTTTCTGTCGTCGCATGGACGCCTACCTCTCCCGTTATGGTGGACAAAAGGGAAGTTGGAAGGCGTGTCCAACGCATATATAAAGACAGGTGTCACAGCAATCATTGCAGTAGGAGGGACAACGAGACAATGGTTCCACATTGACAAAATATCGAACAATATTCAGGTATTTACATGTAACTTACACATTTTGTGTAATTATAACAATAATAAAGCATTATAAAATACATTATTTACAAGACATAATTGACCCTGTTACGTTAGGCCAAAAGTTTGGACACACCTTCTCCTTCAATGCATTTTCTTTATTTTCATGACTACCGTATTTTTCGGACTACAAGTCGCAGTTTTTTTCATAGTTTGGCCGGGCTCCAGTGCGACTTATATATGTTTTCTTCCTTTTTTTAATTATGCATTTTCGGCAGGTGCGGCTTATACTCCAAAAATACGGTATTTACATTGTAAATTGTCACTGAAGGCATCAAAACTATGAATGAACACATGTGGAGTTATGTACGTAACAAGAAAAGGTGAAATAACTGAAAACATGTTTTATATTCTAGTATCTTTAAAATAACCACCCTTTATTCTGATTATTGCTTTGCACACTCTTGGCATTCTCTCGATGTGCTTCAAGCCCACCTGTGAAGTGAAAACCATTTCAGGTGACTACCTCTTGAAGCTCATTGAGAGAATGCCAAGAGTGTGCAAAGCCGTAATCAGAGCAAAGGGTGGCTATTTTGAAGAAACTAGAAAATAAAACATGTTTTCACCTTTTTTTTGTTAAGTACATAACTCCACATGTGTTCATTCATAGTTTTGATGCCTTCAGTGACAATCTACAATGTAAATAGTCATGAAAATAAAGAAAACGCATTGAATGAGAAGGTGTGTCCAAACTTTTGGCCTGTACTGTATGTATAAACTAACATGCTTACAAAAGTTGTCTCACAGCCAGTTATTGTTTAAAAGGTGCCTATGTAAAAGTGTACATTTATAAAATGCATATGCTGCATTGAATGCATTTATATCGTGCTTAAGCTACAGTGCAATAATGACAAAACCACTACAGAATATTAACATTATACAGGGATAAATGAGATGTAGCCTTCAGCAAGTCCAGCAAGTTCATATTATAAAGTACAGTTAGAAAAATACAACATATTGTTTATGTATTACCTACAGTATGCAATGTGTAGTTCATATCAAAATAATTGTTTAGTGCTGGCCAGTGTTAATTTTGTTGACTAAAAAGATTTCCGTTTTAATTATCGGCAACAACCAATTTTGCCCAGACTAAAATAGGACGATAACGAGTCAAAACAAATGCACGTTGACTGACTATTTAGTCGACGAATAAAAGCAAGCTGAAAATAATTGACAGAGACCAAATCCAAATATTTAATTTTGTCTTCAGGTGGGTGGGACAAATTAGGAATCTATCCAATCACAGTAGCTTGCAGGAGAGGGGCGGGGTAAATCTTGGCGGGGACCCAATCAGAACTACAACTACGAAGACTAAGTTGTAGGGACAACATAGTCTAACGATAAACACCAACAACACTCCTGTTAGTATCACCCTTTTACATTGTTTTAAATTTTTAGTATTATCCTTTTAAAATATTCTAAAAACCAATAACTGCACTTTTATAAACTTACTGGTGCCAGCTCGCTAGCTTAAATATAAACAAATAAAAACAACATACCCCAATCTAAACTTCTATAAACACATTACTGTCTGAACAACTAAGCTATTCAGTTGTGCACATTGAACCTACAAGCTGTGCTCGATTAGCACGGAAGTATGATGATCGAAAGAGACGAGGTGTTTTATGGTGCATTCAAGTACCGCTGAACTAGTGACGTGCAGTCAGGGGAGGCAGGTGAGGCGGGGCCTCACATGCCATCATGGAAAGAAAAAAAATTTAAAAAGAAAAAAAAATAATGAAATTGTTATATGTATCCAGTGATTACAGTATAAAGTTATTTTCCATTTAACTTCACCAGTTTTAGATTATTTTTTATTCAAAATCGCTGAGTTTTCACATTTGCCGTTCAAATACTGAGAAGAGACTTGCGGTGAGTCAGCAGCCAGTTGAGGCACGTCACTGAGTTGAGCCTCACCATGGATTGCGCAATGACTCGGCTAACTGCTGGCCTGCTGTGCAGTGAGACTGTATTGCTATATGAATTATATTATACATTTCCATAGTTTAGTTAGCTGAGGTATATAATGTACAGTGTATTTTGTCAACAACTGTATGTGTGTAACGTATTTCTTGTGCTGAGCAATCATAAAACGGCTGCGAAGACGCACTGGCTGAGGCTCGCAGTAATCCCGCCTCATGGTGGTAGAGGGCGCTAGTGATCCCAGCGATCATTTTTGCGACTACTCGGCTGCAGAATAAGTGACAACAAGCAGCAACAGTTAGCCGTTTATTTTTTCCTCTCGCCTTGACTTTTAACATGGAGCATTACATATCTAAAATAAAACAGTTTTCTAAACTGGACATTCAATCGAAGCAGAAGGTAATACTTAAAGGAAGATCTCCATCGAGACAGAGAGACTTTTAAAACTGAAGAAAGATAAGGAAGACTTCTATAAACAAGATATCGATGCTTTTGTTCAAAAGGAGCTGCGCATGGACTTCATTTACAAGTAAAGGTAAGACCATAATAACGTTTTTTTTTATTAAATGTGCTTTTTTGTGTGCTACAGTTTGTATGTGTAAAGCTAAAGTTAAGTTAAAGTACCAATGATTGTCACACACACACTAGGTGTGGTGAAATTTGTCCTCTGCATTTGACCCATCCCCTTGCTCACCCCCTGGGAGGTGAGGTGAGCAGTGGGCAGCAGCGGCGCCGCACCCGGGAATCATTTTTGGTGATTTAACCCCCAATTCCAACCCTTGATGCTGAGTGCCAAGCAGGGAAGAATGCTGGTATGAGCTTTTAAACATAACCCATTAACTGCTGCCAATCAAATGGTGAATAAGATACTCTTTAGGGTTCATATGTTTGTAAATCTGACTGTGATGAAGTCAGTGCCTCAAGTCACCAGCCATGAACCTCACAACAGAGTAGGACAGTCACAACGCCCGCCAGTAGTGATACATAATTAGAATATATTTTATTTGTTACGCACTTTTTATTTGAATAAATCTTAGTGCTACTGTACAACAAATATTATCAGTAAAACAATGAAAGATTAGCTTTTAAAACACTAAGACTAAACACTTCGAGAAACATAACAAACACAAGAAATGCAAAATAGTGTTTTTTATAACAGTATTTATTGTAGTTATGTTTCAAAAGATTTTTGAGTACATTCCACAAAATTAATGATAACCGTGATCATTTTGGTCACAATAACTGTGGTATCAAGTTATCCTACCGTTACTATATCCCTATTCTGCTTTGTGAGACATATCATTTCAATTATCTTCTACCCATGGAAGATAGGAAAGACATATGGACACATTTTATCTTTGCAAGGTAGACAACAAGACCCGTTGTACACCCTGTGGCTTCATTTTCTCTGGTAAAATGACTTGAAGTGTCTTCTGCAGGCTAGTCATCAGGACATCTATGCAACAGTACGTAGGCCTTGACCAGAGGTGGGTAGTAACGCGCTACATTTACTCCGTTACATCTACTTGAGTAACTTTTGGGATAAATTGTACTTCTAAGAGTAGTTTTAATGCAACATACTTTTACTTTTACTTAAGTATATTTATAGAGAAGAAACGCTACTTTTACTCCGCTACTTTTATCTACATTCAGCTCGCTACTCGCTAATAATTTTTATCGATCTGTTAATGCACGCTTTGTTTGTTTTGGTCTGTCAGACAGACCTTCATAGTGCCTGCGTTTCAACAAATACAGTCACTGGTGACGTTCACTCCGTTCCACCAATCAGATGCAGTCACTGGTGACGTTAGACCAATCAAACAGAGCCAGGGGTCACATGACCTGACTTAAACAAGTTGAAAAACTTATTGGGGTGTTACCATTTAGTGGTCAATTGTACGGAATATGTACTGTACTGTGCAATCTACTAATACAAGTTCCAATCAATCAATCAAAAGTGTGAAGGAAAAAAGACAATTTTTTATTTCAACCGTACACCCCGTCAAAAGCCTAAAGACTGACTGCACAGTTCCTGTCTTCACAATAAAAGTGCCGCTCCATCGCGCGATTCGCGCCTGCGCTTTCAAAATAAGAGTCTCCGAAAGCCTGCGCAAACAAGCTAGCAAGCTACGGAGTTTGCCGCCAATGTATTTCTTGTAAAGTGTATAAAAACGAATATGGAAGCTGGACATATAAGAAGCCAAAAACCAACCACTTTCATGTGGTATTAGACAGAAAGGAGGAACTTTTTTTCTCCTCCATTTGAAAACGTGGACGTTTGTCATCACTACTGTCTGATTCCAATCAATGCAAGTCATCAGAATCAGGTAATACACCAACTTATATTCTTGTCTTCATGAAAGAAAGGAATCTATATGTGTTAAACATGCATGTATATTCATTAAAACACTATTAACATGTAAACAAAAACGGCAAAAAAAATAAATATAAATTATATACTGTATATATCAATGTATGTATACATATATATATATATATATATATATATATATATATGTATATATGATATGTGTGTGTATGTTACTCATCAGTTACTCAGTACTTGAGTAGTTTTTTTACAACATACTTTTTACTTTTACTCAAGTAAATATTTGGGTGACTACTCCTTACTTTTACTTGAGTAATAAATCTCTAAAGTAACAGTACTCTTACTTGAGTACTATTTCTGGCTACTCTACCCACCTCTGGCCTTGACTAATATTTCAAAATGACTCATACTGTACTGAATTACTCTTACTATTTAGGACGGTAGAGAAGGAGCAAGACTGCTTACTCTACCTTTATTGTACGCATACGTGAGCTTGCCCGCCAATCTAGAACAAAATCAATCAATCAATCAATCAATGTTTATTTATATAGCCCTAAATCACAAGTGTCTCAAAGGGCTGCACAAGCCACAACGACATCCGAAAAGCCCACATAATGGCAAGGAAAAACTCACAACTCCAATGGGACGTCGATGGTAAAGTAGTTTGTTTCTTCATGTGACCATTTTAGTCATGTATTATTCAACATTTGAGAAAAAATGCTAAATTTCAGCTAAAACAATAACACACAATAAGGTTTAGTGTAAAATGTACTTATTGAATTGTAATGTTACACAGTGCCTCTCGGTGGTGGTTTAAGGAAATCATTTAAGTTAGAAACGTCCCCATTTTCAATGTTAATGTCACCTGATAAAGGTCGAAGGTCAGAGCAGCCATCATGTTTTTCCCATTTTTGTGTGAGACAATGGTTGTGTCCCAATTCAGGGTCTGCATCCTACGCAGCCTCAGAAGGCTGGACCTTCGCAGGCACCTCCGAAGGATGCGTCACCCGTTGTTAAATGGGACAGTCTAGCCTGCGGAGGATACTTACATTTGAAAGTGTATTCGCTGCCGCTGCCGGTGCCGCTGCTTGTATTTGCCGCCATCGTCAAAAAGATCCGGGTTTAACAAAGGCGCGCAAAGCATCTTGGGATATGGGAGACCACGAAGGATAGTCGCGGTGCATCCTCCGAATACAGGGAAAAGGAGGATCCTTCGAATTTTAACGAATTGGGACAGCCTTCCCGCAGCGTTGTGACATAAGCGGCCCTTTAAATTCGCCCTTCGAAGGATGCAGACCCTGAATTGGGACACAGCTAATGTGCTACAAACATTTCCCTCTGAAGCTTTGCATCATCGTTGTAGAGCCTTGAAGAAGCTTTGTTTGTAAGTGTATCCAATTGTAGAGGTTGCCCTCCAGTGGGTTCTTCAGACCACCACACACTGCCAGGAGAGCCCGGAATTCTGGGTATAACACTGTTTTATTTTTCCTCCAATCGTGCAAAGTCTTTTGCTTTTCAGCAAAGTGTCTTTTCTACGTCTGTGTCTCTCAGCAGCACCTCCAACTCCAACTACTCGTCTCATCACGGCTGCTGCTAATAAAGGCTACAGGTGATTAGATAACAAGGCCCACCTGGGCCATCTACGCACCTGTCGCTGCCTTCGAGGCCGGTCCTGACACGTCCCGTTCCGCGGCAGACCCGCAGGCCACGCCCCCCTCCACACCAATATATTACGTTTGTGCAAGTTTATTAATGGTGTATACTTGTTACAATATATAAGCTAATGCTAACGGTTAACATTCCAGTCTGTATGCAACATAACTGGTAATTTTGCTATGTATTTTGATTTGAATGTGAACATTGATCACGCATTTTGTACATATAAGAACAAGTCTTTTGTCTTCCAGTTTCACAATATAACGAGTCTTCTGGCGTGTAAACTTTGTGACAAAGACCAACAGTAAACAGCCTTCTAAATTACTTTGTCTACGTCTACGTCATCAAGGACCAGTGTTTAACTATCTGTCACTTTGTGCATGGAGTGCAGGTCTTGTTGTGAATTTAGTTTATGAGATGCTCAGCAATAATAATGAATAAAAGAGCTTTCAAGACAACTTCAAAGATGCGTTGTCCGCTATACTTTATATTTTTGGCGATAAAAGTTACTGTAAATTTAGTCGACTAAAACTGGACTGAAATATGACCAAAACTAAAATACATATGGTCAAAATACTATAACTAAAAACATCCGTCAAAATTAACACTGCTGCCAAGCCTCACACTTTGAGCGTTACAGTCACGCAATTTAACCCTTTCTAACGCCACACACCACACTTGACATTCCTCACGCTTATATTTCCCCATTCAATACTCTCTCTTTGTTTCATGATAATAAATATGGTCCTCGCGGCTAGCCATGACTGACCGAGCAAACCAATCTTATCAGTGCCGTGAGCCTAAATCTAACCAACCACGGAAGCAACACAAGGCAGGTTTTGGCCAAGTTTTGGCCTGCCCTTTGTTGCAGAGAGGACGCTGTCATTGCTACAATCCGTAAGCGTATCAACATGAATCTTTTGGCGGTAAGGCATACTCTGATTTGTGGCTGGATCGAGATGGAAGGGGTTAGCGGCAGGATATGGCTCGTGTGACTTCTTCCCGGCAGTAAAAACCAGTGGTGGTCAACCTAGCTAAAATGGCTTGAGTAAGATCATTTGGCGTAGGGTATCATATCGATTCACACTCTATTTCAGAGAGTGACAGTAATGCACAACACAAGGTTGCTTGCCAACTGCCATTCAAAGAAAAAAGAAGAAAAAAAAGAAGGCGGGCGGTCTTGGATTCTCTACCTTTTACACAACAGCACCGACATTTAAAACTTACTCGTTGCCATGCTTGCTAGAAGAAGGTAACAGTTTTGTTCACTGTTGATTCGCTGTTTCTTCTTGAGTTTCCTCATAAATATGTACTGTTTTATGGCTGCTGTAAGTCTATCATTGTCCTGTATTTGTTGCAGCGTTGTGTAACATGTACTTGCCTCTTCTCTTGGTCAGTTCACACTTGAAAAACAGACTCTGACGTTAGTCTTAGTGTGTGTGTGTGTGTGTGTGTGTGTGTGTGTGTGTGTGTGTGTGTGTGTGTGTGTGTGTGTGTGTGTGTGTGTGTGTGTGTGTGTGTGTGTGTGTGTGTGTGTGTGTGTGTGTGTGTGTGAACAAGTTAGGACCGAAATCATGGTCCCAATACAGAAAACCATTGCATTTAATAGAGAGCCAAATACTAGAGTCTGTGAACATTGCTCCAAAGTCAGAATTTTTTGTTGATTTAATGTGCATACAAAAGTAAACATTGACAGTTGCAAATCGCATATGTGACCATAGGATGAACAAATACACTACGGTACTAAGACTATAGTCGCCATTAACAGTTAGCTTCTACGGCTGTGTTGCCCAAAGTGCGGCTATCTGTGGTCCGTGACTCCTTTGTCATCGGCCTTAAGCACATTACAAATAACAAAAAAATAGAGATCTCATTTGCTGCGATGAGGTGGCGTCTTGTCCAGGGTGTAAAGCCTTCCGCCCGATTGTAGCTGAGATAGGCTCCAGCGCCCCCCACGACCCCAAAGGGAATAAGCGGTAGAAAATGGATGGATGGAGAGATCTCATTTGCACCTCTGGTGGTGAAATCTTTTAAAATGAGGGTGGTCCCAAAAAGGAGGTATTTTTCAAATTGACTGTGTGTTGGTTTTAAAAGTGCTCCCCTCTGGTCAACATATGAAATAACAAATGTGTGTACAAATTTGAAGTGCTCCCCCTCTGGTCAACATTTGAAATAAATGAAATAACAAGTGTGTGTAAGAAATTGAAATGCGCCCCCTTTGGCCAAAATGAATTTAAAAAAAAATATATGTGTATATAGAAACATACTGTAATAACTTGAAGTAAATAATGAAGATTAAAAACCAATTACACACAAAATATTAAACAGCAAAAAATGTAACTAAAAGCAGTCTTTTTATCACAATGTGTCGACTTTTTTCTTATATAATTGGGAACGATTTCTCATAGTCTTTCTGTTTCTGTAATATTGCAATATTTTCTCGTAAAATTATTACTTTTTTAAGCAAAATTATTACTTTTTAACGCACAATGGTGACATTTTTCATATACATTTCCGAGTTGTATCACAATATTGCCAATTTTTTTGTTGACCTTGTAAAATAATGTCATATTTTGAGTAAAGTAATGACTTTTGTCACAATTTTGCCAAGTAAAATTCCGATTGTTATAATATTGCCAACATTTTAAAGTTTTCTTATGAATTTGTGACTTTTGTCGAGTAAAATTACGACACTTTTCATAAAATTGCCAAAAATGTTATTTTTTCTTGTAAAATTGCGACTGTTACTAAGTACCATTCCTACTTTTATCATAATATTGCAAAAATGTTAAGCTTTTCTTGTAAAATTTGACTTGCGTTGAGTAAAATTACGACTTTTTTTATGAAACTGCCAAAATTCTAAGTTTTTCTCGTGAAATTGTGACCTTTTTCTTGTGAAATTCCAACTCATTTTTCAAAACAAGCTTTTTTACATCTGCAAAGTATGTTATATATTATTAATGTTGTAAATACAAATCTTTATATATCTAGAAAGGGTGGTCCTTAAGAGGTAGGCATTTTTCTCAGGTCTCAAGAAGGTAACGTGTGTGTGTGTGCGTGTGTGTGTGTGTGTGTGTGTGTGTGTGTGTGTGTGTGTGTGTGTGTGTGTGTGTGTGTGTGTGTGTGTGTGTGTGTGTGTGTGTGTGTGTGTGTGTGAGAGAGAGAGAGTTGCAGACTTGTAAACATCAATTTAGACCTACCCTAAAGCAATGTTTCTCAAAATTAAGAAACACTAACACTGTTAGAGTTACAGAGCTTGTAAGGGTCAATTTAGACCGCTCTAAAGGAACCCTCAGGAATTGTGGAATCTACTTTGAGAACCATTGTAAAACAGTATTCAATAAAACAGTGACCACAGTGCAAGGAGCATGAGGAGGTGAGGACATCAGTCTTGAGTTATAAATCAATGTTGAAAAAGGCCAACGTTTTTTCAATCGCATCGTGACGCTCAAGTCTCACTCTTGTCATTTTCTGAAACTTGGCAGCCCAGCTGCAGTCAGTGCTTGATGATTCCTAATAGGCCCATTTCCACCACAGGAACTTTCCCTTTACCCGGGTAAACCAGACATTACAAACAAGGACAAGGTCCTAAGTCTTTGTTTACCTTTTTGTTTTCTGTACAACAGGTCCTCTCCATTGCATCCATGCACAGTCCTGCTCTCAGCTAGTGTTCACTTGTCATCATGTTGGCTCACTTGTGTTTAGGTCTGCTGGCTCTCTGCTCTCTGACTGCTGCGTCAGATCCCACCTGTGAGGAGCTTACAGCTCCTTTGGAGGATCGCAGCCTGGTATGTTTCATCCAAGTTGGATCTGCTTTCCATGGCTTATAAAGAACCCTGACCTTGAAAACATACTTTGTCTCTATGTTGCTGTATGTGTCCATAGCTATCTGGAAAATGGATTTTTACTCTTGGAACGTCAGACAATGACCATTTCACTGAGGGCCTTAAAAATTCCACCAGCTCCTGGGTTGTATTCTCACCTGGCCCCAAAAGTGACACATACTACAATGTTTGGCAAAACAAAGCGTAATCATTTCATTGACTCTAATGTAATATTTTCGAAAAAAAATGGATCAAACAATAATAACAATGCATCTTTAGAAGAGCTGGAGAATGCACTTCTGAAAATCTGACTTCAACTTTTACAAGTGCTACAGCAGTTGTGTGTAAGTATATGCTAAGAGATTTGTTACACAGTTGTGTAACATGCATTTGCCTCTTTTGACATTTGAAATGATTGATAATGTGGTGATCAATGTTACTTTTTAGTTGTTACATTCCCCCCCAAACTATTTGCATTTCCTAAAATGTAATTCAATACATTAGTTTTTTGAGGAACCTTCGAATTTGGAAAATCATTTTTGAACAGGTTTCACGAGCCAGTTGTATACAATAGAACAGCATAAACAGTTACTTTCATGAAATGTAATATTTATCGGCCCTCAAACCACAACTGGTAAACATAGTGTTGACCTCAGTTCGAGTGTTTTCTTTACTTTGTTACCGGGTTTGCTACCAGCAACGATGGCGTGCAGGGGCATCAAAGTGGGGATTTTGTACCGGAGCCCCAAGCATGGACGGGCATTTTTTTTTCTGTCATTTACCAATGTAAGTTATAAGAAATGTCATAAATGTTAATATAAAACTAATATAGCTGTGAAGGTTCAATAATGAGGTGTCTTGAATCAAATTAAGAATGTGTAAGACTCCCTAAATTCCCTATCAAAAATGCAAAATGGTTCGTTCCACCTGGTTAGCAGTAAACATTTGACTCAACCCAGACGTAAGGTCATCAACGCTCACCTTTAAAGGGGAACATTATCACCAGACCTATGTAACGTCAATATATACCTTGATGTTGCAGAAAAAAGACCATATATTTTTTTAACCGATTTCCGAACTCTAAATGGGTGAATTTTGGCGAATTAAACGCCTTTCTATTATTCGCTCTCGAAGCGTCACATCAGGAAGCAATCCGCCATTTTCTCACTTTCGTCGGTGTGTTGTCGGAGGGTGTAACAACACGAACAGGGACGGATTCAAGTTGCACCAATAGCCCAAAGATGCGAAAGTGGCAAGAAATTGGACGAAATTTGTTCAAAATACGAGGCTGTGGGGAAAGCCGACAAAATGGTCAGTCGTTTGTTCCGCACACTTTACCGACGAAAGCTATGCTACGACAGAGATGGCAAGAATGTGTGGATATCCTGCGACACTCAAAGCAGATGCTGACATCAACTCCAAAACTGGACAGATCAGCTTTCAGGAAAAGAGAGCGGATGAGGGTATGTCTACAGAATATATTAATTGATGAAAACTTTATTCATTACTCGCGGTTGTACGTAAATGATTATACATAAACTGTGTTTACCAATAATTTAGCTTAAAAACATTTATTTTTTTCAATCATTCAAGTACATTCCGGTAGTTTTGTGTAATGCAGTATTTTGTGTCTATTTAGGTATGGTTAACCTGAGTGCTGAAATCGTGGAAAAATATATGTTCTTAGCGCGCCTGAAATGGGCTGTCTGCACTCTCAAAGTGCATGTTGTTGCCAAATGTATTTCATATGCTGTAAACCTAGTTCATAGTTGTTAGTTTCCTTTAATGCCAAACAAACACATACCAATCGTTGGTTAGAAGGCGATCGCCGAATTCGTCCTCGCTTTCTCCCGTGTCGCTGGCTGTCGTGTCGTTTTCGTCGGTTTCGCTTGCATACGGTTCAAACCGATATGGCTCAATAGCTTCAGTTTCTTCTTCAATTTCGTTTTCGCTACCTGCCTCCACACTACAACCATCCGTTTCAATACATGCGTAATCTGTTGAATCAACAAATCTGTTTGTTTGTATTGGCATCACTATGTGACGTCACAGGAAAATGGACGGGTGTATATAACGATGGTTAAAATCAGGCACTTTGAAGCTTTTTTAGGGATATTGCGTGATGGGTAAAATTTTGAAAAAAACTTTGAAAAATAAAATAAGCCACTGGGAACTGATTTTTAATGGGTTTAACCCTTCTGAAATTGTGATAATGTTCCCCTTTAAGCATTCACACACAGCATCAGCATTTAGAACAAGGTTGAGGTGATGGAAAGAAGGTAAAAATATAATAAATCTATGTGTGGCGGCATAGGAAAAAGTTATGTACAAGTTACACTTTTACTTGCATTGCACACAACTGTGGTGCATTCAAAGGCCCTCGATTTTAGTTAGAAACAAATAAACTAGTTTTTTTAAAGTTAGGGGCAGACTCAACCCCCATGAGATGCACTTATAATAATATAATAACAATAATGCATTATTATCAATTGTATTATTATCTACTGATGGTGATCATGTATCGGTTAATATCTAGTTTGCACTCTGAAGTAAAGAAAAACAGTATTAAAAATCGTACCTAAGTGAATAATGCCAGGTTTTATGATCATTTAAAATCCTATTGTGGTTGCTCTGTATTGAATTTCTTGGCCCCTTTTTTTCCAAAACAAAAACAATATATTTAGGAGGGTTTATCAAGATATGTTTTAGACATGTTAATCCCATCTTTGAAAAGTAAAAAACCTACTGAAATTATATTTAGTACATGTAAACATACCGTGTGTGTGGGCCAGTGACACTTGGTTTCGGGTGGGATGGGGCCCCCTTTTGGAGTCTTGTGTATGGGGGCCCAGAATTTGGTGCTACACCCCTGCCTGTCACTGGAAAAAAGTGACAGTGTTATTACTCCTAACCCACAGCTCACTACCTTGGGATTTGATAACTGTTGGTGTGACTATTAATTGACTAGTAACCACCCTGAACCTGGGAAACAGTACATGCATGGCTACATATCGAATGACGCTAGTTTAAAAAAAAAAATGTTTACTTCGTACAGCCACGTTTTATATCCCTGATGAAGAACATTCTGAGCAATTCCTGAAGTCGTGCCCTGACTGCCTCTTCATCGTCGATCACATGTCAGTGAAGACTCCTGAAGGGGAAACCAGAAAAGGCAGATACCTCTACCTCTTATGTAAGTCTACATGTTCCTCTTACTCTTCACTGCACCCCGAATTAGGCTTACTTCCAAGACACTGTGCTTGATAAAGACTTCAATGAGTTCATTGTGAGATCACAAGTCTCTGTATGCAATAGCAAAGACCGGAACACTTGATCCCGCCCACCTGGATCTTGTCAAGAAGCAGATTGCATGCCTCAATTTCACTCAACATTTATACTTTACAAACACCACAGGTAAGACGCTTCATATTCTGTCTTACTTAGACACAATCGCACATGGTCTTAAATAATCCTTCTCTCCTTCAGATCTGTGTCCAGAAGAGGGTCAACATTAGAACAAAACTTCCTCGCGACGAAGACTGACAGTCACCTTCACATCACGTTTATCCTCAGACATCCTGCATGAAACACTGCAAATGTTAACCACAGATGTGTGTGTTGTATGCAGACTATGCTCTGATATGACCAGTTCTATATGTTCTGTTCTGTGTTTCTTGGTTACAACTCATTAAAAAGACAAACTGATGTGTTTCCTATCACATGTCTGTCAATGAAATAACTTGAGTATTCATCTTTCTAATTTCACCTACGAACAGTTAACAATGAGTAAGACTTTGCCAGTGCTTCTCAGTTATTTTCTGGTACATCATGTATATATTATATTTACTTATCTATCTAAATAACCTAATATTAAAGAAACCCACACATCTGTATTTCCTCGTTTCCCAAGCCAAGCGCTCCATACGCTTCATAATATTCTAGTACAGCAAAAAATTGCATGTTCCCCGAGGTCACACTGCGCCTAAAAAACTTGAGAGACCAACATTTGTTCAGCCAATTCCTAAAAACTCGAGAGTGCTCCTGTTGTACAGAGGAACTTGGACCACTGTAAACACATTGGCAGATTCTTCCATTGACATGTTGACCTTGCTAGCAAACGGAACACGGGTGCATATTTACATAACTGAGGCGTTCCTCAAGGCACCCCTTTAGGTCCTCTCTTTTTGGCATTTATTTTATTTACATGATTTATGCAACTTTGTTTATTTATTTCAGACTCAGTTAGTAGCCATGTGTTCAACTTATTTTGTTATACCAGTGGTGTTCTTCAAGGTTTCCACTTTGGACCCTCTCTTTTACATCACTTGGGTCATTGAAGTGGTGGCCCACGAGTTCAGTTCGAAAACCTGCGAGACACCACAAAGACACAACACTAGAGTGCTGTCATACAGATGACCTTTGACTAGCTTCTTTGCAGAAGTTCCTTAAAGGGGAACATTATCACCAGACCTATGTAAGCGTCAATATATACCTTGATGTTGCAGAAAAAAGACCATATATTTTTTTAACCGATTTCCAAACTCTAAATGGGTGAATTTTGGCGAATTAAACGCCTTTCTATTATTCGCTCTCGGAGCGATGACGTGACGTTGTGACGGCACATCAGGAAGCAATCCGCCATTTTCTCACTTTCGTCGGTGTGTTGTCGGAGGGTGTAACAACACGAACAGGGACGGATTCAAGTTGCACCAGTGGCCCAAAGATGCGAAAGTGGCAAGAAATTGGACGAAATTTGTTCAAAATACGAGGCTGTGGGGAAAGCCGACGAAACGGTCAGTCGTTTGTTCCGCACACTTTACCGACGAAAGCTATGCTACGACAGAGATGGCAAGAATGTGTGGATATCCTGCGACACTCAAAGCAGATGCTGACATCAACTCCAAAACTGGACAGATCAGCTTTCAGGAAAAGAGAGCGGATGAGGGTATGTCTACAGAATATATTAATTGATGAAAACTTTATTCATTACTCGCGGTTTTACGTAAAATATTATACATAAACTGTGTTTACCAATAATTTAGCTTAAAAACATTTATTTTTTTCAATCATTCGAGTACATTCGGGTAGTCTTGTGCAGAGGTGGGTAGAGTAGCCAGAAATTGTACTCAAGTAAGAGTACTGTTACTTTAGAGATTTATTACTCAAGTAAAAGTAAGGAGTAGTCACCCAAATATTTACTTGAGTAAAAGTAAAAAGTATGTTGTGAAAAAACTACTCAAGTACTGAGTAACTGATGAGTAACATACACACATTTTTGCTGTTCTTTCCGCCATGTTTGTTTGTATTGGCATCACTGTGTGACGTCACAGGAAAATGGACGGGTGTATATAACGATGGTTAAAATCAGGCACTTTGAAGCTTTTTTTAGGGATATTGCGTGATGGGTAAAATTTTGAAAAAAACTTCGAAAAATGAAATAAGCCACTGGGAACTGATTTTTAATGGTTTTAACCCTTCTGAAGTTGTGATAATGTTCACCTTTAAAAACAGCAGAGCGCTGCTGTAACTCTGACAGAATAAATAGACTAAATGTCTACTGTAGAGGAAGCTGGTTCTTTAGGATGTACAAAATGTAGCTTTTTGGAAATGTAGACCCAAAAACAATTCAATTGCATATCCTTGTTTTAAAGTTAAAACTTTTTGGGGTCTGAGAATCCATCAAGGCAAGGCAAAATGTTCCTTGCACTGCATCTGCGGGTCAGACAAAGAGAAACCATAGCCAGGTTGAGCACCTTAGTGCTATTGGGCCCACTATTGGACCAGGTATAAAGGAGTACGTTGCAATTAATTGCGATTAATCGCAGAGGGGTAGAATTTTTCATCATTACTATGTATACCCTAGACAGATCATTTTAAGGGGGGGTGACTTCATATTGCTGCATGACAATGTTTTAACCTCTATGAATTAATAAAATGTAATATTGAGCCTGCTAATGAATATGTAATTGAGGACTCGAACAGAACAAAGAATTTACACAATATTTCAGAAAGCACCTCTCCCACAACCTACCTGCCCTCATATTCCTAAACTGATGTACTAGCATTTCTTTAGGTGCAAATATCACAGAATAACATTACAAAACATCTCTGGCAAAGTGTGATCGTAATGTAGGACAATTTAATTTTGTTAATGTCAGGGTTTCCCCTAAATTGCCAAAATACCTGTGGCGGTGGGGGCGTGGTCGATATGACATAATCGCATGATTTGCTATGATGCGTATATTCTTTACAAAGGGATGTGAATATACATTTAAAACATATACCGGTATGTTATTATTAAGTATAGTATTAGCATATATATTTTCTTTACATAATATAGTTTTGTTGTAATTTAAAATTTTTATATTTGCTGCAGGGATGTGAACCTGATATTTCCATAATGTGCCCTTTTCTTTATCCATTTCTGCTCGCTTGTGGCTCATCAGTAACAAGTTACCTGCAGCCAAGTTCCCCCACTACGGCACGGCAGAAGGGTCAAAAAGGAAGTGTTCGCGTTAATCGCCGGTTAAAAAAATTTGTGCCATTATTGAAATTTATAGTTAACGCGTTACTATCGCATTAACTTTGATAGCCTTATTATATATATATATATATATATATATATATCAGTGACGTGCGGTCACTGGAGGCAGGGGGGCCTCACCTGCCATTATGGAAAGAAAAAAAATGTAAAAAGAAAAAAATTATTAAATTGTTATATGTAGTCAGTGATTATACTATAAAGTTATTTTCCATTTAACTTCACCAGTTTTAGATTATTTGTATTCAAAATCGCTGAATTTTCACATTTGCCGTTCAAATACTGAGAAGAGACGGTGCTGTGATCAGCAGCCATTTGAGGCACGTCACTCAGTTGTGCTTCAACATGGATTGCGGACTCGGCTAACTGCTGGCCTGCTGTGCAGTGAGACCGTATTGCTATATGAATTATATTATAGTACATAGTTTAGTTAGCTGAGGTATAAAATGTACAGTGTATTTTGTCAACAACTGTATGTGTGTAAAGTATTTCTTGTGCTGAGCAATCATAAAACTGCTGCGAAGACGCACTGGCTGAGGCTCGCGTAATCCCGCCTCCTGGTGCCGGTTAATGCACCCCCGCCGCAGAATGCACCCCCCGACGGGAGCGCCACACCAACCAAAGCCCACACCCAAACCCTCCCCGTGCAAGACCGAATCCACCCAAAAAAAGTCACTTAACAAGAAGCCAAAAAGTGCAAAAACAACAATGCCCGTGCCGGAGGAGCCATGAACGACTGCAGGGACACAACATTAGGTACACCTGCAGACTGCAGCACGGATTTCATATTTCATTCATTCACAACTCCTCCAACACCAACACCACTGTTCCCGCACTTATAAGTAAAGGTTAGACCATAATAACGTTTTTTTAATTAAATGTGCTTTTTTGTGTGCTACAGTTTGTATGTGTAAAGTTAAAGTTAAGTTAAAGTACCAATGATTGTCACACACACACTAGGTGTGGCGAAATTTGTCCTCTGCATTTGATCCATCCTTTGATCACCCCCTGGGAGGAGAGGGGAGCAGTGGGCAGCAGCGGCGCCGCGCCCGGGAATAGTTTTTGGTGATTTAACCCCCAATTCCAACCCTTGATGCTGGTGTGAGCTTTTAAACATAACCCGTTAACTGCTGCCAATCAAATGGTGAATAAGATACTCTTTAGGGTTCATATGTTTGTAAATCTGACTGTGATGAAGTCAGTGCCTAACCAGCCATCAACCTCACCGCACGTCACTGATATATATGTATATATATATATACAGTATATACATTACTCATATATATATATATATATATATATATATATATATATATATATATATATATACAGTATATATATTACTCATATATATATATATATATATGAGTATATATACAGTATATATATTACTCATATATATATATATGAGTAATATATATACTGTATATATATATATATATATATATATATATATATATATATATATATATATGAGTAATGTATATACTGTATATATATATATATATATATATATATATAAAAAATATATATATATAAATATATATGTTTGTGTATGTATATATATATATACATACAAACATTTGTATTAGAGATGCGCGGATAGGCAATTATTTCATCCGCAACCGCATCAGAAAGTCGTCAATCATCCGCAATCCACCCGATCTAACATTTGATCAGAACCGCATCCGCCCGCACCCGCCCGTTGTTATATATCTAATATAGACGATGCAAGGCATTAGTGAGGTTATAAAGCTTTTGCCTGTTAAAGAAAGGAGACTGATCCAATGCAGCACAGACATTCGCGTGCCACGCTGTCACGACCCAGACGCACACCAGTGCGCAATCATATGGGAGCCGCGCTGAGCGCACCTCCAAGCGCGTCTCGCTGCCGGCGACGGCCGGGTATATGGGCCCGACGCTCCAGCGCCATCCATTTTCAGGGCTAGTTGATTCGGCAGGTGGGTTGTTACACACTCCTTAGCGGGTTCCAACTTCCATGGCCACCGTCCTAGCTGCTGTCTATATCAACCAGGGTGAGCCCCACCCCTTTCGTGAGCGCACTGCGCGCGGAGTGACCCCTGTTACGCGCCCCCGGCAACAGGGGTGGCGGGCAGGTAAGCTGCGCGGGCGGAGCGCGCGGAGTGACCCCTGTTACGAGCCCCCGGCTTACCTGCTGCGCGTGACGCCGGCCGCGGCGAAGGCGGACGAGGCGGGGTGTCGGTGCGGTGGGCGCGGTGGTGACCCTGGACGTGCGTCGGGCCCTTCTCGCGGATCGCCTCAGCTACGGCTCCCGGTGGGGCCCTCTCGGGGGAAGGGGCCTCGGTCCCGGACCCCGGCGAGGCGTCCCTTCTCCGCTCCGTAAAAGAGTCCATCTCCTTTTTTTTTTTTTTCTTCTGTTGTGGCATATGCAGCAGGTGCCTGCTCGTTTTTCGTATGTGGGTAACAACATTTAACTATGTATATATATTTCCGAATTGGTTCACAATACGAAGGTCCTGAGTAGTCTTGGGTTCAATCCCGGGCTCGGGATCTTTCTGTGTGGAGTTTGCATGTCCTCCCCGTGACTGCATGGGTTCCCTCCGGGTACTCCGGCTTCCTCCCACTTCCAAAGACATGCACCTGGGGATAAGTTGATTGGCAACACTAAATTGGCCCTAGTGTGTGGATGTGAGTGTGAATGTTGCCTGTCTATCTGTGTTGGCCCTGCGATGAGGTGGCGACTTGTCCAGGGTGTACCCCGCCTTCCGCCCGATTGTAGCTGAGATAGGCTCCAGCGCCCCCCGCGACCCCAAAGGGAATAAGCGGTAGAAAATGGATGGATGGATGGTTTAACTGCCACCCGCCTGAATCTATTTAAAATCTAATTTTTTTTTATTTCAACCACCTGACCAGACCCGACCCGCGGATAAAATCTAATTTTTTTTTATTTCATCCGCCCGATCCGCGGATAATCCGCGGACTCCGCGGTTGTGCCCGCAAACCGCGCATCTCTAATTTGTATATATATACAGTACATACATACATATACCGTACATACAGTCGCGATCAAAAGTTTACATACACTTGTAAAGAACATAACTGGCTGTCTTGAGTTTCCAATAATTTCTACAACTCTTATTTTTTTGTGATAGAGTGATTGGAGCACATACTTATTTGTCACAAAAAACATTTATGAAGTTTGGTTTAAAAATAAGTATGTGCTCCAATCACTCTATCACAAAAAAAAAAAAGAGTTGTAGAAATTATTGGAAGACAAGACAGCCATGTCATTATGTTCTTTACAAGTTGTCAGAATAATCGTATAGAAGTTATCACACAACTTCTGTGTTACATTGAGTTCAGGTCCCCTGCGAGAAGAAAATTCCTGTATTTCATCTTATCAAGCAAGAGGCTTGTAAAACTCTACTGTGTGCGATGGGATGCGACATGGAGGTGTCGGTTTCTTTGATGTATTGTCAGCCACAGGAAGATCTTGTCTTGACCCGAGATCTACAAAGCGGAGAGGAAGCAGCACCTGACCTTTTCTTTGAACTGTTTATGACCGTGTGCAACAGCTATTTATGACCACCTCCCCTTAGGAGCAGCTGTGTAATGTAATGTAATGCTATGTAACCAGAAAAAGTCCAAATAAAAGTGGAGGCGTGGATCTCCCTCGTCAGAGCGGTGTGGTGACGCTGTACGAGGGTGCAGGCACACAGGCGCTCTTCTCATGAGCTAAATTGAATCCTGTCTCTGTTTGATTTCTTTGCTTTTTGTCTTGTCTAATAGATGTCATCGGTGTTTGAACCTGACACAAGTCAGACACTGACTTTTGACCACAACTGTATATATATATATATATATATATATATATATATATATATTTATATATATATATATATATATATATATACATATGTGTGTGTGTGTGTGTGTGTGTGTGTGTGTGTGTGTGTGTGTGTGTGTGCGTGTGTGTGTGTGTGTGTGTTCTTTGTCTTATAACAAACTTGTGATAATCAAAAGTAGTAGAAGATGTATTGCCTAAAAACAAGTTCTCACTGATTAAATACTATTCATGGGATTGTGACTAGTATTAAGTTTGTTTGAATATTTTGGCGAGTAATTATACATACGCACTTGGTGGGATTGTGAGTTTTTCAAGTTTACCCTGAACTGTGAAATGTGATGGAAACACAAACATCTACAGAAAACTTTCATTCCAAGAACTACAGATTCAAGGAACTTAAAGTTCCTGAACTTTTGGTGGATAAGACTGAATGTTACTATGTTGCAATTGTTCGGTGACGGATTCCAATAACACCCATCCATCGATCTATTTTTACCGCTTGTTCCTCTCGGGGTCGCGAGGGGTGCTGGAACCTATCTCAGCTGCACCCTGGACAAGTCTCCACCTCATCGCAGGGCCAACACAGATAGAGAGACAACATTCACACTCACATTCACACACTAGGGCCAATTTAGTGTTGCCAATCAACCTATCCCCAGGTGCATGTTTTTGGAGGTGGGAGGAAGCCGGAGTACCCGGAGGGAACCCACGCAGTCATGGGAAGAACATGCAAATTCCACACAAAAAGGCTGGGGATCGAACCCAGGACCTTCATATTATGAGGTACACGCACAAACCCCTGTTCCCTCTTGTCAAACATTATTTTCGATATTCATGTATTTGCATCCACACAAAGACATATACTTACAGAGGCTGTCTGAGTCAATGTCAACACACGTCAACAACGCACACTGGATCGTGTGATAGCAAAAACCCAGATGGTCAGATTCTGTCAGTTTTTATAGTGAGTATGGGGAGTTTCACAACGAACGGCTTCTGTGATTCAGTGATTTGATAAAATGGATTCAGTCAGTGACTTAGCAAAGTCCATGACAACCAGTCTATCGAAGAACAATGTGCGTGTTCTATTTACCTTTTCCCTATTCACACTTATGTTAAACAACATGCAATTGTCCATCAAACTAAAAGTTTAGTCAAAGGCCTCTGCATTTGCTTAGTCGTTATTCAAAGTCAGGTCATAAGTTTCAACATTGTTATCTCAAGTAATTGCAAGCATACTATGTTTTATACTAACCTTTGTTATGCATGAATTATATATGAGCAATCCTTGAAGGAAGTCTAAATTGTAAAACATGACAACTGTTCATGTTTCATGTTTGCTTTCCTTTAGATGTGAAACTTGCTTATGCTTTTATGCACTTCCCTGTTGCACTTATATTGACATGGTTAAAATAATTTTACCTGGATGTTGTACTCCTGTCTCCGCAGAGATGCGTGTTTGTGACAGCACCCTGATTTGGCCTAAACATAAAACAAACATCATTCCTCTAAACTGGTCAGGCATTACAAACAAGGACAAGGTCCTAAGTCTTTGTTTACCTTTTTTGTTTGTCTCGTTTTCTTTCTGTATAAAAGGTCTTCCTGCTCGCAGCCAGTGTTCACTTGTCATCATGTTGGCTCACTTGTGTTTAGGTCTGCTGGCTCTCTGCTCTCTGACTGCTGCGTCAGATCCCACCTGTGAGGAGCTCACGGCTCCTTTGGAGGATCGCAGCCTGGTATGTTTCAACCAAGTTGTATCTGCTTTCCATGGCTTATAAAGAACCCTGACCTTGAAAACATACTTTGTCTCTATGTTGCTGTATGTGTCCATAGCTATCTGGAAAATGGATTTTTACTCTTGGAACGTCAGACTGTGACCATTCCATTGAGAACCTGAAAAAAATCCACAGCTCCTGGGTTGAATTCTCACCCGGTTCCAACAGTGACACATACTACAATGTTTGGAAACACAAACAGTAATCATTTCATTTGCTCTAATTTCATCTTTTCAACAAAATGGATCGCAAAATAATGACAAGGATTTTACTTTCTCTCTAGAATAGCTGGAGAATGCACTTCTGAAAATTTGACTTCAACCTTTACAAGTGCTACAGCAGTTGTGTGTAAGTATATGCTCAGCGATTTGACATATGGTATTGATAATGTCTTGATCAGTGTTACTTTTTTAATTAGCTGTTTGTTACTATTTGCATTTCCTAAAATATAAGTACTGCATTATTTTTTGCAAAACCTACACATTTGTAAAATCATTTTTGAACAGGTTTCACGAGCCAGTTGTATACAATAGAACAGCATAAACAGTTACTTTCATTTAATGTAATATTCAACGGCGCTCAAACCACAACTAGTAAAAACCTCAATTCAAGTATTTTCTTTACTTTTTTACCGGCTCTGCTGTTTTGGGCCACCGATTTAATAATTACCTGCAGGGGCATCGAAGTGGGGATGTTGTATCAGGGCCCCAAGCACAGATGGGCCCCTGGGCTTTTGTAAAGTTTGAAAAAAAAAATTATGTCATTTTAGCCTGTAAGTTATAAAAATGTCATAAATGTTAATATAAAACTAATATAGCCGAGACCGTTCAATAATAAGGTGTCTTGAATCACATTAAGGTTATCCAAGACTCCCTACATTCCCTATCAAAAATGTAAAATGGTTTGTTTCACCTGGATAGCAGCAGCAAATCTCACTTGGAACATTTAACTCAACACATACGTAACGTAATCAAAGCTCACCTTTAAGCATTCACACACAGCACCAGCATTTAGAACAAGGATGAGGTGAATGTTAAAAATATAATAAATCTATCTGTGGCTGCATAGGAAAAAGTTATGTATAAGTTACACTTTGGCATCTCATTGCACATAACTGTGGTAAATTCAAAGATCCTTGGTTTAAATTAGAAACAGAAAGTCACTAGGTTTTAAAGACAGGGGGAGACTAAACACCCACAATATTGCACTATTAACAGTATAATCGTAATAATAACAATAATGCATTATCATTTGTATTATCTACTGGTGGTGATCATGTATCAGCTAATATCTAGTTTACACTCTGAAGTAAATACAACACTATTTATAATCATATCTAAGTGAATAATGCCAGGTTATATCATATAATAATATTCTGGCCACTTTTTGTTGAATGTGTTGGCCCCTTTTTTTCCAAAATAGAACCAAATTATTTAGGGGGTTTTATCTAGATATGTTCATGACATATAAATCCTACCTTAAAAAGTCAAAAACCTAATTACGGTAATTACATGTGTTTTTAAAAGCAATAATCGTTATTTTAATACATGTGAATGTACCGAGTGTGTGTGGGTCAGTGACGTTGGGTTCAGGGGAAATGGGGGGTCCTTATGGAGTCCTGTGTACGGGGACCAGGATTTGGTGCTAGGCCCCTGCGTGCAACTGAATAACAGTGGCAGTATTATCACTCCTAACCCACAGCCCACTACCTTGCAGTCAGCATGGGATTTGATAACTCTTGGTGTGACTATCAATTGTCTAGTAACCACCCTGAACTTGGGTAGCAGTACTTGATGAATGCATGGATACATGTTGAACGATGCTTGTTCTTTAAAAATGTTTATATTGTACAGCCTCTTTTGATGCCCCTGATGAAGAGCATTCTGAGCAATTCCTGAAAACGTGTCCTGACTGCCTCTTCGTCGTCGACAACATGGCCATGAAGACTCCTGAAGGGGAAACCAGAAAAAGCAAATACCTCTACTTCTTAAGTGAGCCTACATTTTCCTCTTGCTCTTCACTGCACCCCGATTTAAGCTTACTTCCAAGACACTGTGCTTGATAAAGACTTCAATGGGTCATGTCTTTGTGTGCAACAGCAAAGACCGGAACACTTGATCCCGCCCACCTGGAGGTTGTCAAGAAGCAGATTGCATGCCTCAATTTGACTAAAGGTTTATACTATCCAGCAAACACCACAGGTATGATGTTTCCTATTCTGTCTCACTTTGACACAATCACAAATGGTATGTTATGGTCTCTCCTCCAGATCTGTGTCCATAAAAGGGTCACCAATACAACAAAGCATCCTAGCGACGAAGACTGGCAATTACCTTCACATCACGTTTATCCTTAGACCTCCTGCATTAAATGCGTTAACCGCAGATGTGTGTGTTGTATGCAAACTACACTCTGATATGACCAGTTATGTATGTTCTGTTCTGTGTATCTTGGTTGCGACTTATTAAAAAGACAAAACTCTCACGTGTGGGTCAATGAAATAACTTGAGTTTTCATCATTGTGTAACGCTCGGGTCGCATGACAGCAAAAAGTGTTCCGATGGTGCAGAAAGCCGAGGAGGCACTGTGCAGGTTAAAGCAGCGGTCCCCAACCTTTTTGTAACTGCGGACCGATCAACGCTCGGAGGGGGGGGGGACTGTATCCCTGCAGACTGTATTGATCTATATTGATATATAATGTAGGAACCAGAAATATTAATAACAGAATGATTGAATTTAAAAAAAATAAATAAATAAAGATTTTTTTTTTTAATTTCTTGTGCGGCCCGGTACCAATCGATCCACGGACCGGTACCGGTCCGCGGCTTGGTGGTTGGGGACCACTGGGTTTAAGTATTTAATGCGGGGGTTAAAAAATAAAGGAAAGGCGAGAGCAGCTGGGAAGAGCTCTGAAGCACAGGGAGACTATGCAAAACAAAATTACAACTATACAAAAATATCGAAATGCGGCAACTCAGCCAAATTTTCAGTGTAAGACGTGCGGCAGGAGAAGCATCCACAAGGAGTACACCCATACATAACATGGGGACGGCGTGGCGCAGTGGTAGAGTGACCGTGCGCGACCCGAGGGTCCCTGGTTCAATCCCCACCTAGTACCAACCTCGTCATGTCCGTTGTGTCCTGAGCAAGACACTTCACCCTTGCTCCTGATGGGTGCTGGTAGCGCCTTGCATGGCAGCTCCCTCCATCAGTGTGTGAATGTGTGTGTGAATGGGTAAATGTGGAAGTAGTGTCAAAGCGCTTTGAGTACCTTGAAGGTAGAAAAGCGCTATACAAGTACAACCCATTTATCATTTATCATTTATCATTCAAAAAGTCTTACCTAAGAAGGTTGGCCAAGACTCAATTTAAATATCCACTGAAACTGTAAATACTGTAGTATGGTGGCAATGTTAACTATTAACTGGTGGTCTAGCAGTTAAACCAAGTGTTTTTACGTACACTGTAAAAAAAACAACTAATCTGTAAATCGATGGTTTTCACAGCAAAGTGTTTTTTACGGCATATTACTGTTTTTCCATTTACAGTATTATGCTGTAAAAACCACCAGAAATATTACAGTAAATAACTGTCAGCTCAGTTGCCAGAGCTGCACCATAAAATTTATGGTCATTTTTACAGTTAATGTGATAGGTTAATTGCTGCAAGCAGATCTTAAAGTTTTTTTGTTTTTTTTATTTTGATAAAAATCATGTTTGGAATGTATGATAATACTGTATAATATTTTTTGCATTATTAGATGGTATTATAGTTTAAAAGGTAAAAAAAAATTGCATGCAGTATGTGTATTTTTTTTTACTGTCCAAGTGGTAAGAAAAAATACATTTAGTCAAAAAAGATGAAGTACTTTTTTGATGCATATTATTTGCAGGCTGAAATGACGTGGCTGACCCAATCCGGCCCCCGACCTTTGAGTTTGACACCTGTGATATGAAGAATATAGCTGCTATTATTGTGTTTTTATTAATAAATGATGGTTGGTGATGTTTGTGTCCAGGTTTATTGATATGTTAATAAAAATTGTACGGTTTTCTGACTCAATGAATAGGAAACTTGCTGTTGTAAGTAAGTGTAAGTGGATGATTTGGCTTTTTTTCTTGTTGAAAACCATGAAAACCTGCCTGTACGGATATCCATTTTACAAATGGTACCAAAAAGTTTTTAGTCAACCTTTCTAATTTTGTGAAGTTTAAATACTGATTTTCAATTCACTTTTAAACAGACACATGCAAGATTATTATTTTGTTTTGAAAATAGGTGACAATCAGATGTCATTTGCATGTATGCTGTAGTGGGGTTTCTGCAACAAACAAGCTTATCTACAGAAGGAGTTTGCAGTATTTCATTCAGTAAGTCTGAGGATAAATGTACAAAATGCTGTCTCTGTAATGCTTGTTTTCTTTTTGTGTCATTGGGTTGCTTGTTTGTATGCAGTTCACTTTTACGACACTGGAGGGGGCTTTGAACGCATCATTGCATCAGCAAGCTCTGAAAGTAACTGTGACCATCTGTTGTCCATTGTTTAATTGGCAGTGTGCGTCAATACAGAGTGAGTTACGTTATATACACTCTAATTTCACTTGCTATGTGTTTAAAACTGTATTGCGACTAATTGTATCCGTTTGATAGTAGTCTAATGGCTGTTTAGCATCAAATTCACCAGCTAACTGCTAGCTTAATATGCCCTGGTTGGGGCCTGTTTGTGGCATTGGAGTCAGGGCATGTCTGCTAGCCTCAATTTACAATTAAGAATTATTGTTGTGTTACTATTTATATTCTAATAATTATTGCATTACTTAGGCCTGTGATGTTTAAAGTGTGCATTTATGTACATGTGTACAAGCAGCTAAGTAATGTATATTTCAACAGCCCCGTAGCAGGCTTGTGCCTATAGAGGGGTTTTGATTTTTTTTACATTTCCCACAATGCATTGCTGATATCCATATTGAAGGGCGGTCTGTGAAAGGCTAATCATCTCCGATAATTTGTCCAACAAGATTCATAATGTCGATGACGTGTGCCATTGTCAACTGCCACAACCGATGTGGAAGGAATACAACTAGCTTGTATCGCATTCCTAAGCGTATTTCTAGACAAATGGGAGCGGTTGAAAAGGAAAGTTAACGGCGAAGATGACCACGGATTTCTACAATCAACCGAGATGTGACGTGTTGACGACTTCGCGTTTGTTCAGGTCATTTCAGGTATAACATTTTGAAAGTTAAAAAGAATCTAAAATAAATAACAGCCCCAAATAAATGTGCTTGGCGGAAAGAACGTTGATGGTAGTTGTATTGATGATATAGTACTTACTTCACTTATCCGGACTGTAGCCTCCACATGAAACAAAAGTGAAGCTACATGAGAACAACATTCTCTCAATCCTGCCTTACACTCACAGTGTGCTGAGATGACATTAGATTGTTTATTCATGATTACCCAGCATGTCGAACTTTGGTCGGATCATTTCAGAGAGTCCATTACTCTAGACTGGCTTGATGACTCGATGTCCACTGGGTTTATACAGATAAACATAAACGTCACAAACCCATCCACAAACAACTCTCTCTTGACTCTTAGAATTTCCAAAGTCTTTCAAAATGTAAAATGGGCTGGTTAAACAATTAAGTAGTTCACAAAGTCTGTGTATAAGATATCGGGGAAAATGTCGCGCATGGTCTCTGCCATTCAGATTTGCCCATATTATAGGGATCCTTGAATCCAATTACGGCTGTTTGCTCGTTATAACGACAAAGAGACTTATTATCTAATGACTCACAGTATTTTTCCATCGTATCATGTTATTTTACACTGAATAGTTCGGAAATATTACGTGTAGTTCTATCGTGAACGATGACGCTCCACCTTCATGATGCAGTTCCGGGAAAAATCGAATGCCATCTATATTTTATTGCATTGTGGTCACTTTTTCCCTCAGGCCTTAAGACTCTTGAACACATCATGATAATCCCCTCAATTCCCCCCCAAAACTGATTAACTCGCTGGACTATAAAGACAATATAACATACATCCATAAACGTGGATGCATATGGAAAAGTGCAATATATTTATCTGTATAGTAAATCGGGGCAGCACGGTGGCAGAGGGGCTAGTTCGTCTGCCTCACAATACGAAGGTCCTGAGTAGTCGTGAGTTCAATCCCGGCCTCGGGATCTTTCTGTGTGGAGTTTGCATGTCCTCCCCGTGACTGCGTGGGTTCCCTCCGGGTACTCCGGCTTCCTCCCACCTCTAAAAACATGCACCTGGGGATAGGTTGATTGGCAACACTAAAATTGGCCCTAGTGTGTGAATGTGAATGTGAATGTTGTCTGTCTATCTGTGTTGGCCCTGCGATGAGGTGGCGACTTGTCCAGGGTGTACCCTGCCTTCCGCCCGATTGTAGCTGAGATAGGCTCCAGCGACCCCGAAGGGAATAAGCGGTAGAAAATGGATGGATGTACAGTAAATCTATTTATATCTGCACCTTATTGCTCTTTTATCCTGCACTACAACAAGCTAATGCAACAAAATGTTGTTCTTATCTGTACTGTAAAGTTCAAATTTCAATGACAGTAAAGGAAGTCTAGGTCTAAGTCTTTAGTTGATTTATAATGATTGTTTGAAAATAGAAAACAGCATGTCAGGGACTTCACTGTACAGTCAAATGACAGATGAGCAGTTGGATGCAATGGTTGCAGACATAAACTTAAGACATTTGCGAGCGCCTTTTGTTTGCGGGGTTGCAAACATCCTTTTCCCCCTGAAAAAGCCTGGAAATGAACTCTGTGTGTTTGTGCATAAGTGGTACTTTGAACTATTGAACTACCATTGCATTTTTGATGACACAGAAGTTTGTAACACTGTGGTCCTGGATGAAGGGTTAAAAACGGCAGCTGCCCAGGATGGGCCAGGGTCTGTATTTGCTCTTCCTTCACCACTGCTCTCAAGATTTTTATTAATGAGCGTGATGAGGTCTCTGGCTACACTCTCGAGGTCCTTCTCGGGGGCAGGACTCTGATCATTCAGAAACAAGACAATTTACAGCCAATGCACAACATTCTTTCATAACTAAGTTGTAATTGTTAACTTTACAATTTTCTTACAATGATATAATATTGATAATAATACCTAACTATATAACATTTGACTCACACACTGGAACACAGCTGGGGTAAAGATCAGCTGGACTTGGCAGTTTTGAATCTTTTGCCAATCAGTTACTACAAGGCAAATATCGTTTAACCAACAGTGCTAGCACAGTTTAAGGATGTTCTCTATGTTTAATTGAACGTTACAGACGGCATTATATGTTTATATGTATGAGGGCACATGTGTTTCTTGTTTGAGTGTTAATTTTGAAATTGGGATATTAAAGACATTTCACATTACTGCTAAGTTCTTTCTGTGCTACAAAAAATGTTCAGTGCTACAATTTTTTTTCATTTAATAGTGAAAAAGCTAAGCTTACAGCCCTGCATTTGTTCTATAGTTTCTTTAATTAAGCTATGTAACAAATCATACAGCCCCAGGTGAAGTCCATTTTTTTGGATGTACCCCTCAATTATATTACAATTTCTCCAGATCTAAGTAAAGCATGAGGTCCCTAAGCCATAGGGAGGCATTGGAGGGGAATAGGCCATAAGATGAACCAGGAAAAAGTGGCTAGAACAGGGGTAGGGAACCTATGGCTCTCGAGCCAGATGTGGCTCTTTTGATGACTACATCTGGCTCTCAGATAAATCTTAGTTGACATTGCTTAACACGATAAGTAATGAATAATTCAGCTGGTAATCACAGTGTTAATAATAACGTTCAAAATATAAAACATTCTCATGCATTTTAATCCATCCATCCGTTAAAGAAGTCGCATTAATGGTAAGAAGTATTTTATTTATTATTGGTTAGCTTCAGAATAACAATGTTATTAAAAAGAATAAGAGATTTATTGTAACGACCTGGTCGCATCGTGATGCAGGTGTGGTTCTCCCAGGGATGCGGCTTCCGTCTTCGCTGACGCGTCCCGTACTGCGGGGGTGTGGCGATGTCCTCGGGCCAAACGGAGTGGATTGGGACCAGCTTTCTGTTAGGACCCCATATCAGGTCCTGGCGCTCCGAGGGGGAATAGCGAAGAGTCTCCGCCTCCATCGCTCGCAACACCTCCCACGTACCTTCGTCGAACTCCTCGAATGTCGTTGCGGGAGAATTGTAATCTGCTGGCTTCCTACTGTAACGACTGGGTCGCATCGAGATGCGGGTGTGGTTCTCCCAGGGATGCAGACGGCTTTGGACACAGCTTGCAGGTAGGAAAATAATTTATTGAAAATATAAATCGTACGGGGAACAAACAAAAGACGTGCAAATAGCAAAAGGCAAAAACAAAAGGACTAGCGTGGGAGCTAGCAGGCAAAATGGCATAGCGTGAAAAGCTAGCGGGAATCTAAGTTGTCGTTATCAGTTGTATGGGAACAAACTAGGAAGCCAGACCGAGTGAGGCCAGGGCAAAGGCTAAATAGCCCTCTGATTAGTGCCCGGGCAACAGGTGCGCGTCCCGAACACTAACCAGAGGCAGGTGTGTATAATCTGCCGTCATGGCAACAGAAACAAACGAAACTCAAGGTGCTGAAAAACACATGTGACTCAAACATAAACAAACTATGATCCGGGCAGCGGATCGTAACAGTACCCCCCCCTTAAAGGACAGATTCCAGATGTCCCTTGACACAAAATAAAACTAGAACCCAAAAAACAAGAAACAGTTCTAGAGTCCAGGGAGGGCGGAGGGAGGATTTGGTGGTGGGTCGCCAGGCCACGTGTCCCCGAATCCACCGGGGAAGAGTCAGGTGGCGGCGGCGAGTGGAACGTCGCTGCCGCAGGCGAGGCGGGCGACCACGGAAAGGCCACATTCGTGGCTGCCGAGAAGGTGGGCGTGAGTGGCGCCAGAAGTTCAGCAGCCGGAGAGTTCTAAGTCTATTTCTCGGGTGTCGCTGCTGTTTGCGCCACTGGCGTCCATACCCAAACCTCAGAGAGCGCCGCTTGCGCAGCCAAACCACTCGAGGTCGCTGAGACGACGATGAGGGCGAGGAAGGTGGCGGCGTCCTGGAAAAGCCCACCGGAGACGAGGAGAAAGCAGACGTCGCCGTGGAGGAGTCATCGTCGCCGTGGAAGCAGGAGGAGTAGTCGTCGCCGTGGAAGCAGGAGGAGTCGTCGCCGTGGAAGAAGGAGGAGTCGTCGTCGCTGTGGAAGCAGGAGGAGTCGTCGTCGCCGTGGAAGCAGGAGGAGACGTCATCGTCGCGGCCGCTGGTGCAGGTTCTGGTGCTTGTCTTGGAGCCGGCGCAGGTTCTGGTGCTAGTCTTGGAGCCGGTGCAGGTTCTGGTGCTAGTCTTGGAGCCGGCGCTGGTGTGGGAGCCAGCCTTGGAGCCGGCGCTGGTGTGGGAGCCAGCCTTGGAGCCGGCGCTGGTGTGGGAGCCAGCCTTGGAGCCGGCGCTGGTGTGGGAGCCAGCCTTGGAGCCGGCGCTGGTGTGGGAGCCAGCCTTGGAGCCGGCGCTGGTGTGGGAGCCAGCCGTGGAGCCGGCGCTGGTGTGGGAACCAGCCGTGGAGCCGGCGCTGGTGTGGGAACCAGCCGTGGAGCCGGCACTGGTGTGGGAACCAGCCGTAGAGCCGGCGCTGGTGTGGGAAACAGCCGTGGAGCCGGCGCTGGTGTGGGAACCAGCCGTGGAGCCGGCGCTGGTGTGGGAACCAGCCGTGGAGCCGGCGCTGGTGTGGGAACCAGCCGTGGAGCCGGCGCTGGTGTGGGAACCAGCCGTGGAGTCGGCGCTGGTGTGAGAACCAGCCGTGGAGCCGGCGCTGGTGTGAGAACCAGCCGTGGAACTTGGCATGGTGGAGGTACAGGAGACGAAGTTTGGTGTGTCAGCCGAGGTGCAGGAACAGGTGCAGATGCTAGCCGAGGTGCAGCTGGAGGTGGCCTAGCTGGCGGTTGTGGCTTAGCAGGCCGAAGGACTGGTGGCGGTGGCCGTGCATGAGGTTGCGACTTAGCACGCCGAAATACTGGTGGCGGTGGCCGTGCAGGAGGTTGCGGCTTAGCACGTTGAAAGACTGGTGGCGGTGGCCGTGCAGGAGGTTGCGGTTTAGCACGCCGAAAGACTGGTGGCGGTGGCCGTGCAGGAGGTTGCGGCTTAGCACGCCGAAAGACTGGTGGCGGTGGCCGTGCAGGAGGTTGCGGCTTAGCTGAGCGCAGTTGTGCCACCCCACTCGCACCGTTCCCAGTACTAGCCCCCCCCTCAAGACACGGATACCAGACGCGCTCCTTGCGGTTTGGAACCGTCTTCATGGGTGGGTGGGGGGAGGTAAGGAGGCGGGTATACTCCTCCTCTTTAAATTGTCCAAATTGACTATTATCAACCCTCACTTGAGATTGGGTGGGAGCACAGGGGGAAAAAATATGTGCAGTGGGCGGAGCAATAGTCACTGGGGGCGGAACCAAAGTCACTGGAGGTGGAGTTTGAAAATCAGAATGTGACTGACTAGACTTGAACTTAACAAAAATGTCCTGATAATGTTTTATCTTAGAATAAAAGTCATTAGGAATTGGCTGACAGAAAGAATTAGAAGATGGGGAAAAAAATTCTTGCTCAATGACGTCATCGGAAGTGGGCGGAGTTACCTCTTCGGGGGGCGCCCATGAAATGACGCATTTATCGCAACTGTCCATGTGACTGACAGCCCAATCGGAGAAATGTTTGGCGAAGTGGTCGATTGGGTTGCCAAACGTCTGAGGAGGGGAAGTTTGGGCTGAATGTGGATTGCTGTGTACAAGTGGAGGAGTCTGAGGGAGTGGCGCGTCCTGGCAGCGAAGTGGAGACCTCTTGGGCGGCTTCCGTCTTCGCTGACGCGTCCCGTACTGCGGGGGTGTGGCGATGTCCTCGGGCCAAACGGAGTGGATTGGGACCAGCTTTCCGTTAGGACCCCATATCAGGTCCTGGCGCTCCGAGGGGGAATAGCGAAGAGTCTCCGCCTCCATCGCTCGCAACACCTCCCACGTACCTTCGTCGAACTCCTCGAATGTCGTTGCGGGAGAATTGTAATCTTCTGGCTTCCTACTGTAACGACTGGGTCGCATCGAGATGCGGGTGTGGTTCTCCCAGGGATGCAGACGGCTTTGGACACAGCTTGCAGGTAGGAAAATAATTTATTGAAAATATAAATCGTACGGGGAACAAACAAAAGACGTGCAAATAGCAAAAGGCAAAAACAAAAGGACTAGCGTGGGAGCTAGCAGGCAAAATGGCATAGCGTGAAAAGCTAGCGGGAATCTAAGTTGTCGTTATCAGTTGTATGGGAACAAACTAGGAAGCCAGACCGAGTGAGGCCAGGGCAAAGACTAAATAGCCCTCTGATTAGTGGGGCAACAGGTGCGCGTCCCGAACACTAACCAGAGGCAGGTGTGTATAATCTGCCGTCATGGCAACAGAAACAAACGAAACTCAAGGTGCTGAAAAACACATGTGACTCAAACATAAACAAACTATGATTCGGGCAGCGGATCGTAACATTTATTATACTCTACAAATGTTGGTCTTACTTAAAAATGCACGCATTTAGTTGTATTCAGTGTTAAAAAATATTATATGGCTCTCACGGAAATACATTTTAAAATATTTGGCTTTCATGGCTCTCTGAGCCAAAAAGGTTCCTGACCCCTGGGCTAGAAAGTGATTTTCGTTCCCACATCTGGGCACTACTCTTGTTTTGCATTTTTGCATAGACAATGCCATTGTGGACATTAGGTTAAAAGTTCTCCGCAAAATATCCTGGCAGGTTTTTTTTTAGAGCCATAAATGTATAAAAATAGGAATTACAAAAAAACGAAAATCTTATGCAGCTGTTTTTTCTTGTAAATGTATTTACATTCATTCTGGAAACAGAATCTCTCTCACAAATTGGCATTAATACATACACCTAACATTTGAGACAAGTATTTTAGCATTGATATAATTTAATTTGAATTTAAACCATGAAACATACAAAAAAAATGAAAAAAACGCTTCAAAATAAGTGAATAGCAACCTGTACAATTGAACATACACATGGTACATTTTGCTAAACAATGATGTTTTATACATTAAAAACGTCAGTAAATACTGTGTTATAAGAGGAAGTAAAAAATAAAATAAAATAAAAAACACTTTGGCCCAAAATGGCTGACGTCAATCAAAATATCGAATTATGCCGAAAAATGGAAATACAACAAAAACTGCATTACAGTTTAGAATCTGTACACAATATGGTATAAAACAATATTTACATGAACAAAACAATGTGTTGATGTCACAGCAGGTCTTGAGTATTTTCTTTATACATTTTTGTATTATTTTGTCTTAACTTTGCACATTGTTAAAGCCATATCTCAATAATTATTTGATAGATTTTCCTCAAATTTGGCACAAACTCAAACTATGATTATTATATTATTTTTAAGGTCAAGTGCACTGTAACCTCACATTCTATTTTTAAAATATTTAACAAGTAACTAAAAAAAAGAAATAGTAAAATACTCTGAGGGATTTTTCTCAAATGTGGCAAAAACTCACATTTTTATTACAGAACTAACTGATTAAGTGTGACTTTGCGTATTCTGAACGAGGGAGACATTGTTCATCTCTTTGCTATCACTATCATCAGAGCCATCCTCCCATGTGCTTTTATCCTCTGTTTCCATGGAAATATTTGCACAATTTTGACACCGACACAAATCAGTACAGGACAGTCTTGCAGACATACAGGAACATCTTCCCGTCTCACATTTGCTCTGCTTGCAGCTGCAGTGGACTACCTTTAACACACTATCAGGGGCAGGATTTGTAGTCATCCATGTAACTTTTAACTCCCCATCCTCAATGTGACATCCATTGCCATTGGGTGAAGGGGCAGACATTATACCTTTGAGAGAATGTCTCATTATACTTAGATACTTAGACCAAGACATAATGATTTGGGTGTCTGCCTACGACCTTTAGATGCAAGATACATAATGTCTTGACAAACAGATATCACTCTTAGGTTCACATCTTCTGGAATATCAACATAACAGGCTAATGTTGGTTCCTCTGTTGCACCTACAATGCAATCAATAACATTGTACAGTTCAAGTGGCACAACAGATTTTGCATCGGACACATTTAAATATTCTGATGTGGGTGGCCAGGGGCACGTCATACCGGGAGAGTCACATAGTAGCTGCCTCAGTATCAGCGCTGCACTATAAAGTGTCCTCGTGTTCTCAGTAGTTTGCGGACCAGCTGTTGTGCTTGCCATATGTTCAGTGTCACTTTCACCTTGGCTTACTTCAGTTGACTCAGTTGTGTCTGTACCTGATGGATGAGATAGCCTGTCTATCATCTTATCTGCAGACAATGTCTCAACAAAAACCAGTTCGCAGATGTTGCGCTTGCTGGGCCAGTGAAACACCAGTTGGGGAAAGTCCATAGTCAGCCTTCACTTTAATTTATCCTGCCTGCAACATAAGAACACAGGGAAAGAGGAGCACAAGGGTGTAAATAAAGATATATTCATACTGAAAAATATTAGTAGTTTAAATATACAATCAAAGCCTTTTTTTAAATTATTTATTATTCTTTTGATATTTTCCAGCATAAAAGTGCATTACATTGCTGCCAAAAAAAAGCTTCTGTTGTTACCTGTAGTTTGAAGCATCACAATCTTCATGTTTTTGCATTGTATTTAAAAACATTCGTCGTAGCTGGTTCATTCTCAGCACCTCCTGATTAACAATTATCCTTTGGCGGATGATCCTCTCGTAGAATATGTCGTAGCTGGCATCAAAGGTTGGTTCACTTCTGAAAAGAAACACACACACACACACACATTTAATATGTCTCAAAAGGTATGCAGTCAAGATTGTAGCTACATACAAACAGCCTTTACAAGTGCATCTAAAACAAATGTAATATCATGGAAAAGTCCATTCAAAAAGTGAAACTTTTATTTATTCTATATTCATTTCATAATTATTGACACTGTATATGTCATGCATCTATAATATGATTTGTAATTTATAGTGTGTATATAATTGATAATGCAATTTGATAACTCACACTTCTTCATCTGTGGTTCCAGTAACTGTTACATCAGACGTTGTCATGAACCTGGTGTACTGTCTGTAACAGGACTTGTGGTAACAGGACTTGTGGTACCGCACCTCCATGGCCACACAGTCTCTGTCTTCAATATGCAAGAGAATGCTACTGTCTTGATTTATCCTGGCAGCGTTCATCAACTGGCCTAAAAATAAAAGATGATTAAATGGTTTGTATGTGTGTAAGTGCTACGTGTAGTGTGTGTATGTGTGTGTGTGTGTGTGTGTGTGTGTGTGTGTGTGTGTGTGTGTGTGTGTGTGTGTGTGTGTGTGTGTGTGTGTGTGTGTGTGTGTGTTACCTGCTGAAAGCGTTTGTGGCTGTGAAGGATGGTCCCTCTGCTGTTTGCCTCCCACAGTAACTCTCTTGTCCGTTTTCTTGCAAATGATACAAATGGCAGGGAGCTAAGGGCCAGCAGAACCGATAGGCAGGCCCGTCTTCGATCTTAGTTTTTTCTTTGGAATGTCACTGTCGAGCCTGAAGCGTTGTCCGATGCCACAGACTCATCTTGACTTGACCCACATCCAGCCGTTTGGCCAGTTTTTCGACAGAATCCAAACGCTTCTTATCAATGAACCGCCGGTAACAAGTCGGGTGAAACCCAGCAACATCAGGAATATCTTTAAATTCAACATCGATACAGGATTTGATCTTGGCTACTTTATGAGACTCGCCATCACAGCAAAGCCACCGTTTTAAACAATTCCTGTAAGTATCCCACCTTGTGATAGTGAAATCATTCACCTCTTCATTCCTTACAGACGTAACATGCATGTAGCATATTTTGTTGTTCTTTTTTCAAACTTTTTTAAGGTGTTTCAGCTGTTTTAGAGTATTTTCTTCTTCATCGCTATATGTTGTTGACATCGCCATCTTGGATCTGCGCGGCTACCCGATTGGTCGAATGTGAAACACGTGACAAAAACGTCACCTCTTGGGACGAATATATTGTTACGCCAAGCAAGAAATAGTTCCGACTTTAAACACTAATTTAAAAAAATACTCCTGGATGTCAAGTGGAGAACTTTTTTTTTGTCATTGAAAACCAAAATATATTTTTTAAGAACCAAAAATGATTTAGTGCCCAGACATGGGAACGAGATGAAACGAAGAACGGGTTCACCTTACGGCCTAGAACTGTGATTTCCACTCCAACACTCTACAGTACGAGCTAGTAAGGATGCAAAGGCAATACTATCCTTAAATGTCTGCTTAGTTTTTTAGGAATTTGTTAATATTCCAAAATGTTGCCAATTCTGCGCAATCAGATTAAGCCTTGAGCAAGATCTGCTGACATTTATTTGTAGTAATGCAAATTTCCTGTCATTGTCATCCATTCTGCTTCCCTGTTCTTTCCATTTTTTTTTATAAGTGATGTCTTTTTAAGGTGGGAGATTAAGATGTAAATTTGAGAAATGATGCTTTTCTGATTCATGGGGATTTCCAAAATTTAGTTTATTATTGAATAGAGGTGAAATACTGGGAAAATAACTGCAATTTGATTTAACAACGTTACGGACTTGAAAGTAACAGAGTAAATGAGAGTTAGGGAGATTATACTTTCCACATAGTTCACTGAAGCTAGCGAAGACATTGTTAATATAGAGGTTCCTTACTCTGACCAGGCCTAAGCTCCGCCATGGAGAACAAGCTTTATCTGTTATTGGAGGCAGAAAGAGACAGTTATTATGAATGGGGCTGTAGTAAGATCATCCTCAGAGTCCAAAAGTGCATCTAAACTGAGATCAGATTCTAAGAGTGGAGATAACAATAGGGTTACATGTAAACTGGGATGATCAAAAATCAATTTTGATGTAAGCAGAGCTAGGAGTGAGGAGTCTGCAGCAGCTCAAGGCAGGTTCGCGGATCCAGAAAATAATTTTGTGAATGTTGAACAATGTTTTTATATGAAATAAACATAGCATACAGTAGGTTTACCTGACACATGGAACGTGACGAATTTGGAGCATGCACTATCCGCTTTAACTGCCGGATGGTGGTAGACTGTAAACTATCTAAAACAGTGTTTTTTTTGGCAACTCCAGCTTTGACCACAGCGTCAGTTGCTATGTAGAGTGGCGTTTTCCATCATTTTCAGCAGACAGCATCGCAGAAAGATTAAACCCCCCTCTTCCTCTCACGTGATATTCACCCAGGAATGGGGCCATATTACGTTTGTAATACCTTCCCATAAACAAGATGATTTTTTTTTTTTTAATTGCTCTTGGTAGTATGAGCATTTGTTCTAGACTTACTGAAGACTACATCCCATCTAAGCCCTATATATTTTGTATATATTGTAAGTGTTGTGTAATTTATGCACTGTAGTTTAGGCACTATATAAAAACATTTAATGCAGCATACGCATTTTATAAATGTACACTTTTATATAGATGCCTTTTAAATAATAACTGGCTGTAAGACCAGGTTTGTAAGCATGCTCTGGTATGTTCGTTTGTATAAATTACTGCTACGTGTTGTGTGAACCAAATTATTTTACTGTATTAGTGGTTGTATGACTTGTGTTGTCTCCGGTGTATACTGACTATGAGTCTTTGTGAATAATGTATAGTGCATATTGTCCATTGAGCAATTTAGAAAGATATCGCTAATATACTGTTAGTGTTGGAATATGTTTGTTTTTGCACAGTATTAAAGGCCTACTGAAACCCACTACTACCGACCACGCAGTTTGATAGTTTATATATCAATGATGAAATCTTAACATTGCAACACATGCCAATACGGCCGGGTTAGTTTACTAAAGTGCAATTTTAAATTTTGCGCAACATTTCCTGCTGAAAACGTCTCGGTATGATGACGTCAGCGCGTGACGTCGCGGATTGTAGAGGACATTTTGAGACAGCATGGCGGCCAGCTAGTAAGTCGTCTGTTTCATCGCAAAATTCCACAATATTTTGGACATCTGTGTTGGTGAATCTTTTGCAATTTGTTCAATGAACAATGGAGACAGCAAAGAAGAAAGTTGTAGGAGGGAAGCGGTGTATTGCGGCCGACTTCAGCAACACAAACACGGCCGGTGTTTCATTGTTTACGTTCCCGAAAGATGACAGTCAATCTTTACCATTGGCCTGTGGAGAACTGGGACAACAGAGACTCTTACCAGAAGGACTTTGAGTTGGATACGCAGACGCGGTACCGTGAGTACGCTTCCAAACATTTGATCGCTTGCCCGTACGTGCGTGCTGCTATGTGCATGTCACGTACGTAACTTTGGGGACTTTGGGGAAATATATGTGCTGTATGAACTTTGGGGAGTTGAACGGTACTTTGGGCTGTGGGATTGAGTGTGTTGTGCAGGTGTTTGAGTTGTATTGGCGGGTTATATGGACGGGAGGAGGGAGGTGTTTGTTATGCAGGATTAATTTGTGGCATATTAAATATAAGTCTGGTTGTGTTGTGGCTAATAGAGTATATATATGTCTTGTGTTTATTTACTGTTTTAGTCATTCCCAGCTGAATATCAGGTCTCACCCGCCTCTCACAGCATCTTCCCTATCTGAATCGCTCCCACTGCCCTGTAGTCTTTCACTCTCACTTCCCTCATCCACAAATCGTTCATCCTCGCTCAAATTAATGGGGAAATCGTCGCTTTCTCGGTCCGAATCGCTCTCGCTGCTGGTGGCCATGATTGTAAACAATGTGCGGATGTTAGGAGCTCCACAACCTGTGACGTCACGCTACTCGTCTGCTACTTCCGGTAGAGGCAAGGCTTTTTTATCAGCGACCAAAAGTTGCGAACTTTATTGTCGATGTTCTCTACTAAATCCTTTCAGCAAAAATATGGCAATATCGCGAAATGATCAGGTATGACACATAGAATGGACCTGCTATCCCCGTTTAAATAAGAAAATCGCATTTCAGTAGGCCTTTAAAGTCTTTGTTGGTGCATCTCTTGGGGGCGAAGCCCTCACTGTCTTTAAAACCTAGTGACGCCACTGGTTTGCAGTATCTTGTATTACATTTTTATTTTTGCTTTATTTTTAAGTCTGTTGAGGCACAACCTCTTCTGGAAGCATGTTACTTGTGAGGTATCCAAAATGCACATTTTGGTTGAGGCATGTGGCCTTGTCTATGAAGGTTCTCATTCATCCAGGTCGTTGTCATCTCAGGGCATTCAATCGATCACAACTGAACTGTTTGGATTGTCTAAGAAGACGTTTCGCCGCTCATCCGAGTAGGCTTCATCAGTTCGTGCTCATAGACTTAGATTGGTCAGATCTAGTCCAGCGGCTGGTGCCAAAACCCCAAATATTTATACTACAAAAACCAGGAGAGTGTGCCTGGGCAAGGATGGTTTCGCCTTATCGTAGTGAGAAAAACAACTGTTGAGATGCAAACAAGCAATCCTACTGTCAATGCCAACGACAGTCATTGAAGTAGAATTTCCCCTCGTTAGCTTGAACTATTTTATGAGAGTAGTGTATGTGTGTTTGTGAGAATGGCAATGTGTTGGCTGAGTGACATCACCGAGTGAGTGGTCGAGTAAAGAGAGAGAGCGGTAGCATGTGCACTGTGCAGTAGTAGCAGAGTGATGAACGGGTCTGGTTGTGTCTAGCAAACCAGATTGTCACAAATCAGCGGCCTAGTCATTGTGACCAGAAAGCGTAGCTTAGCAGACCCATTGCCAGGTAAAGTGAAGGGTGTTGCCCCCGACGAAAACATGGGTCTTGGAGGGTTACACCCTGGACAAGTCGCCACCTCATCGCAGGGCCAACACAGATAGACAGACAACATTCACACTCACATTCACACACTAGGGCCAATTTAGTGTTGCCAATCAACCTATCCCCAGGTGCATGTCTTTGCCGGAGTACCCGGAGGGAATCCACGCAGTCACGGGAGAACATGCAAACTCCACACAGAAAGATCCCGAGCCCAGGATCGAACCCAGGACCTTAGTATTGTGAGGCACACGCACTAACCCCTGTTTCACCGTGATGTAAGTGCTAATTAAAATGCATTTTTTTATGTTTTTATTTTTCAAAAATTACATATAGTACAGATAGGAGTACTGATAAATACCTGTATCGATTTGGAATATCGATAGAGGTATTGTATCGATGAAATCGGAACAATATACATCCCTACCTGTAACCGCACAATAAAATCCCCCTGTACATCGCTTCTGAACCCATCTCCACCACAGACTTTCAAATTCCTGAGCACTCACATCTCCAACTCACTTAAATGGAAACTCCACTCCAATCACATCTACACAAAAGCAAATCAATAGTTATTTTTTCTTCGCCTGCTCAGAAAATTTAGAGTCAGACCCAACCTCCTCCGACAGTTCTACACCTCAATCATCCAAAGCATACTCACCTTCTCAATAACTGTTTGGTCCAGTAATTTGGACTCACATTCACGCAAAAAACTACGGCACATTGTTGATAAATCCAGCCGAATAAGATTACTTCTGACCCATCACGTCTACGGCATCTGTTGTTCACTCTCATGCCCTCAGGGAGGTGCTACAGATCACTGCCAGCCATGTCTACAAGATCCACGAACAATTCCATCCCCTCTGCAATAAGGACACTCAATAAAACTTTGGACTAATTACAATACTAAGGTCCTGAGTTCAGTCCCGGGCTCGGGGTCTTTCTGTGTGGAGTTTGCATGTACTCCCCGTGACTGCGTGGGTTGCCTCCGGGTACTCCGGCTTCCTCCCACCTCCAAAGACATGCACCTGGGGATAGGTTGATTGGCAACACTAAATTGGCCCTAGTGTGAGAATGTGAGTGTGAATGTTGTCTGTCTATCTGTGTTGGCCCTGTGATGAGGTGGCGACTTGTCCAGGGTGTACCCCGCCTTCCGCTCGAATGCAGCTGAGATAGGCTACAGCACCCCCCGCGATCCCGAAAGGGACTAGTGGTAGAAAATGGATGGATGGACGTTGCATACCAACTGCAATCCCTTTTTTGTTGTGTGTTGTATGTTTATTTGTTTGTAACTACACAGTAGACGTCAGCGATCAAAGCTGTACCAACTGTGAATTCCACCAATTCATTAATAACATTTCTGATTCTGATTTAGAGTAGGGCAAAATATCACATATGCAGTTGCAGTTCAATTGCAGAAACAAGAAACGGTAACAATTAAATAACAAAGTAATTAGAACATATGCCCACAGGACAGGAGTCAGCTATTTCAGGAATAAGTACGGATTAAATTATATTTTTTCTGGGATACCTTATCAACTGTACTGTAAAATTCTTGTTAAAGCGGCAGCAAAGTTCTTAGATTTATCTTGGGAAAAAGTACAGTAATAATTACACAGAGACGTCACTAAGGAACGAATAGACTGGTTAGCTTGATGTGAGGTCATATTATGGTATTATGATATGGTCATATTTTTTATTCATCTTTTTTTCACACGTAAAAAGTGCTGATGTGTAGCAAATACTAAAGATTTTAGTACAGTATGTGGCGGTAAATGTACCTTTCAAACATTGAGTCCGATCTGCTAAAAAAACAAGAAGAAAAAGAGGAGTGTCAGGTTTTAATAAAGTGATTGTAGATCGACCACCTCCTCGTCATTCTTTCCACATCCGGACAAAAGATAAAATATTTCAAGTGCATACAAATTCAGCAAAGGTTTGTAACTTCAGGCGAAAGGTCGGTAAACTGATGCAGTTTCCAGAAGTCTTCCGCAGAATCCGGAAGAGTTTGCCAGCATGTTTGAACGTCTTTACAATTATCACGTTTGACTATATTTTAATACATTGTTAATGTGTTATTTTGACGGACAGGGTTTAATAGGACTTACAATGCAAGCAATGCCAAACTATTAATTGATTTAAACTATTATAAAAACATCGGGTCTGGTTCAAATATAGAGATGAGGGTCTTTAATTTGACCTTCTGTTGTACTCTGTCTCAAAGTGTTAACATGTGCTCAATGTTTCCTTACCATTATTGCTATGTTGTCTATTACCATTGTTGGTATATTGTCTATTACCATTGTTGTTATATTCATTCTTCCTACATTGTTGATACAATTTATTGTTACAGTGTGATAATTATTGTTACCTGTGGTAATGTCACTATGATACAACATTTGTATTACAATCCTTAAACAAAGTAACGGTGAAACTCAATGTATTAATCACTGAATTGAGAACTGGGGCTGGGATTAAATAAATTATCTTCTTCCCACTCCCTTTCAGGCAAAACTGGACCATCATGCTTACATACTGTACATTACCTTTTGCGTTATATTAATTTATGTTATTATGTGTTGTCTACCTTGTACTTTTTTTCATGTCTTTGCCTAAAATAAATGAATAAATGAAATGACAAAAATGAATAGATTATTTGGTGTCTTGTTCTGAAAAAAGAATGCACACATATTACGCCAGATTGTTGGACAAGTGTAAGCACTCCTTAAACTTCCATGGCCTCAGTCCTGATGGAAAAAAATTGATTTCAATATTTTATATATCTTTTTTCACTTTTTTTTTTAAGGTATAGCAATTGCTATTGTAGTATTTTATTCATCATGCCATGTTGAAATGTAAACGCAACACTGCTTTGCACAATTTTTTTTAATTGCATCTTGTTTCTATCTAGCACTTTGGCTAACTTGGGTTGTTTTTAAATGTGCTTTATAATTGATTGAACTGAACTGAAACTGAATGTGTTGTAATCCATACTGCACTTTCACCAGCAATGATGAAACACCAAAATGTAAATAATCACAACTACTCAAAATGGAAACAGAGCCAGGAATGTCAAAATGAATCAGTACAATTAAATGAAACTGAATGACTAAAATGTTGCTCAGCACTTTATTTAAAAAATTGAGAGAAAGGTTGCCTACCCATGCATTAAGTCAATCCAAGATAAGACACAGACATTGTCAATATTCCTCACAGGTCCAAGTCCTAAGTCCTTATTTGCATCATAATGTCCCAGGCTATATAGTTGGTCATCTTTCTTGCATCCAGGGACAGTCTTCCTGCTCTCAGCGTGGTCATTGATTGTCATCAAACATCTCATCATGTTTGTTCACTTTTGTTTAGGTTTGGTCGCTGTGGCCTCTCTGACTGCTGCATCCGATCCCACCTGTGAAGAGCTTGTGGTTTCTCTGGAAGATCGGAACCTGGTACGTTTCGTTTTACTCTGTAAAAAAAGTGATATTTGACATGTAGGTACTCGAAAAGTTCAAATATTCTGATCAGAAAATGAGTCTGGTTTGCCACCTTTTGGAATATTATCATTGTATGTAGGAAATGTAGTGGAGTAATAGTGAAAGTTGTCAGAAATATCAGTAACTAAAGTACAGGTATGTGAACATTTTTCTTTGGTACTTTGTTGAAATTGGTAACTGTGTCTCAGACCAAATGGCTATGACCTGTGGAGTTCCTCAGGGGTCAATTTTGGGACCCCTGTTGTTTTACTTGTACACGACGTGGTGCCACTCAGCCACTACTGATTTATGTTGTCACTGTGTACAGATCCATGTCTTGATGCAAAACCATTTTCTCCAGCTAAACTCAAACTGAAACCTTTGTCTGTGGCCATGCTTAGAATTCTGGGGCCCCTGAAAGAGTATCGGTGTGGGCCCCTCTACCCCATTCATTGCCACCTTCAATGTTCTTGTTTTTTTAGTGTTCTTGACTGTGCCTGGTGGTAATACACCCAAAGTGTTTCCTTTTTTACAATTAACCACTTACTAAAACAAGACAGAGTGTTATTATGTAACTTATTAGTTGTCTTTTATTTTTTTTGTATTTAGGCTATTCAAATTTCCCACTAATAACACAAGTAAGAAAGGTGTAGGAGCGTCTGCACTGAGAGGCAGCAATGTGGGCGTGGCTTTGCAGCTGAAAGGCTCGGATCCTACAAATATTCATCTTTACACTTGGCGAGATATTTAGCGCTTACATTTAGATTTAGATCTAAGATTTGGGTTTAGATTTAACAGGTAGGTTTAGATTTAACATTTAGGTTTAGATTTTAACATTTAGCGCTCACATTTAGATTTAAGATTTACGTATATGGAACATTTAGGTATAGATGTAACATTTAGGTTTAGATGTAACATCTAGCGTTCACATTTAGATTTAATATTTATATTTAACATTTAGGTTCAGATTTAACATTTAGCGCTCACATTTAGATTTAAGATTTACGGAAAATTTAGGTTTAGATTGAAAATTTTGGTTTAGATTTAACATCTAGCGTTCACATTTAGATTTAATATTTATATTTAACATTTAGGTTTAGATTTAAGTTTAGCGCTCACATTTAGATTTAAGATATATATTTAAGATTCAGGTTTAGATTTAGGTTTAGATTTAACATTTAGGTTTAGATTTAAGTTTAGCGCTCACATTTAGATTTAAGATATAGATTTAAGATTCAGGTTTAGATTTAGGTTTAGATTTAACATATAGGTTTAGACTTAGACTTAGACTTAGACAAACTTTAATGATCCATAAGGGAAATTGTTCCACACAGTAGCTCAGTTACAAATGATGGATTTTCATTTAGGTTTAGATTTAAGACTTGGGTTTAGATTTAATATTTAGCGCTCACATTTAACATTCAGTGCTCACATTTAGATTTCAATTCAACATTTTGGTTTGGATTTAGATTTAAGATGTATATTCAACATTTAGGTTTTAGATTTAACATTTCGTTTCAGGTTGAACATTTAGGTTTAGATTCCACATATAGGTTTAGATTTAACATTTAGGTTTAGGTTGAAGACATAGATTTATATTTACCATATAGATTTATATTTAAGATTTCGGTTTAGCTTTAACATGTATATATAATATTTTGAGTCAACATTTAATTTAAACCTAAATGTGACAAAAATTAGCCACAACTGAAAAAAGTGAGTTAAATCTGAGCAAAGTGAGTTAAATCTGACAAATGTATCCGCCAGAAAAGTGGAAGTGAACTTTTACATTCGGCACCCCATATACTTGGATCACATAAGCAACATCAGACGTGCACACTGTCGCCACACCAGCATCACACCTGTCCCAAACCTGACATCATAACAAGTTAAATATTTGATTAAAGTATGGTAATCAAATAATAGCAGTCAGTTCCATTATGCTATATTCTAACATAAATGATATGGCCCACTCTCAATGAAAATAAAGACATGTACCCTTTTCAGAGATCACATTTAGTTCACCTTAAAACATTCCCATTTTGCACAATTAGATGTGTGCTGTAGCACAAGCATGAGATACGGGGGACAACTTTTTATCCGTAAAATACATGTGAGTTTTTTTTTAGTATTTATGTAATCTAGGATAAGCATTTCATGATTAATATCTATAAATTGATATTCTTATCACGTGTCACTAGAATAAGTACAATTGTTATTGGTGAGTGCATGCGTGTGCAATGTGATTGTTCATTTAGCTGAAATAAGAATTAGCATGCAGCATTTTAACTATTTTTGCTGCTACAAGCTAACCTGCAAAACAGCAACATGCACACACATGCACATGCTGTTAATGACATTGATTGACTGCGTGTGAACCGTATCACATTCTAACGACCTAACTGTTCGAGTTAGTAGTCTCGGAGTTGTCTGACTGTTTTTGTGGCCGTGAACACATCACTGGCTGAGCCGAGTGTTTGGTCTTTTGGCGCAAATGAAATAAAGTGGTTGCTGTCATTCAGACATACGGTATAGTTTGTTTCGTTTTGTATGGATATGACAGTTTTGCTTAGTGGTTATGTTGCTGATGTTGTTACTGCCGACAGTAATCAGTTTTGCTCAATAAAGACATTGTTGATCAGGGGCATCACTAGGTTTGAAGAACAGGGGGGCTTAGTCCCCAGGAGGTTTTGCATTTTTAAGATCTTTTTTGGCACTGTATAAGAATTACACAACACTGAATACATCTAAATCAGTGGTCCCCAACCACCGGTCCGCACAGAAACACTAATTTATTTATGAACTAACACATTTTCTCCAACTTAACTTTCGCCTGTCCCACTAAACACTAATAAGCTTGTTAATAGATGTATATTACTCCTTTGTTATAGTACATGGGACAATGCACATTAATGGACATATAAAATGTTAATGTTCCAGATTGTAGCCAAAGGATAATTTTTTTTGCTGTTTTTATCTGTCACAAGTACAGTAGAAAGCCGGTCCGTGAAAATAATGCATACATTAAACCGGTCACTGGTGGAAAAAAGGTTGGGGAACCCTGATCTAAATGGTTGAAAGTGGAAGTGTAAGAAAGCTTCAGTCATCTTTAGTAAGCATGAGATGGCCCAAACACGTGAGGGCAGTGTTGTTGCATGGAAAAGTGAGCAGGCAACTTGCAAACAGGGAAACTTGCGCAGCGCTACAGAGTTGACCTGAAAACAGAGGAGGTTCTGGTACAAAGAAACTTTCTTGCCTGGAAAACAGGGGCTGGATGTCCACCCAAAGATACTGTATGTTGTCCGTGCACAACCTCTTTGATTCAGAATTTTTAAACAAGTTGTTGTTACTGTATTAGAATTAAACAGCAAATACTGAATAAATCAAAAATGATTAAAAAGCAATATTGTTAGTTTATTGTTATTACTGTAATGGTAAATTAAGGCATTTAGACCACAGGTCTCAAATTCAAGGCCCACAGGCCACACCTAGCCAGTGGAAATGGGTGGTATGGACTATCACAATAACCTGCCATTTATGGTGAAAACGATAAAAGTGAAGATTAAAAAATATATAGAACTCCACCTTTTTGACCGAGTCTGTCAGTGCATCAAGTCTTTAGAGCCCACAAAACACTACTCTAAAATAACTAAGGCTATTAAACTACATCAATTAAGTTTAAGTAGCACACCTATACTGCAAAGCTGTAGTAGCGTGCCTTGCTTATCATACGGGGTGAAGGTTTTTTTCTGTCAGCAATCTTATAGACATTATTATTATGAGTATTATATTACAAATGAATCAGATAGTGTTATGATGCGACTTCAGTGTGAACTCTCCTACGCTATGGTCGCATAATGGCGAATAATGACGACGCTAACGATATATATAATCGATGTGTATTATTCATCATAACATTGTAGTTGGATACAAAATAAATAGTTGACAAATTAGCAGAAACAGGCGAAAATAATGTTTTAGGAACTCATGCCAATCAATGTTCCACCACTGACCGCCAACACGCTCTTCAGAGCGGACTTTGAGGCGGTTCAGAAAATGTTGACTTTAATTGCACAGAATCCTTGAATAAAGCAACAAATGCGCCAACACGTTTACTTCGAGTTTACTTCCGTAAACACCGCAGGACCGCCGACTGAGGTCTGGCTCGACCTTGCTAAGGTAAAAGTGAAAACGTGGACATGATTTTCAGTATAGTAATGCGGGCGTTAATGATGGAATGGATTGGATTGGATAATAAGCGCTGACAAAGGGTCTTCAAATGATTTATAATGATAGTGAATAATTACAGGTTATATATTTTTTTTTTAAACTCATATTCCTGCATGTTTACATTGTATTTTTTCTGCAATTTCTTGTAAAAAAAAATTTAAATCACACCAAATTATTTAGGGGGGCTTAAGAAAATAGGCCTAACGACGCCAATGTTGTTGATGCAGACCACCATCTTTTCCTCCTAAAAACATCTCGGCTGACATTGTTTTGTCTGTTGTGACCACTTGTTGAAAATTCAAGACTCAAGATTCAAGATGATTTATTGTCAATTCTTAACATGCACAAGACACATAAAAACTGAAAAGTATATTTTCGGCACAGTCCCACTAAGAGCAGACATACGTTACAGGGAGACAAGACGAGACCGCCAACGATGCAGCCATTTTTACCGCGCTCCTTAAAAAAAGGTGAGAAAAAGGTGATATTGGGAAAGGGGGGAAAAGGTGATATTGGGAAAGGGGGGTGCAGAATAAACTATGTTTTTATACTGTTTAGTTTCATTTGGATTTTGTGCGCTGCATATATTTTCCATGAGCGGAGGACATCAGGAGCAGTGCGGAATTGCGAAACCTTACAGTAGAGAGAACATTGGTGTGGAGTCAGTAGACCAAACCTTTTTTTATGGGGGGCATCTGGGTTATTAAAATGAGTAATATTAGAATATTGTATGACTTGGGGCTTTGTTTTAATTCGAAAATAATTTCAATGAATGTATATTAGTTCAGTGTATGCATAATAATTTTGTCATAGTGGCTACTGGGGGCTGTGTGTGGGCCCGAGTGGGCTGTGGAACCTTTGAATTGTCCTCACCGTTCCCACCTGTACGACGTCCCTGTCCGTGGCCCAGAGAAGCAATGAGAAATTGTAATCAGACATTTTGAGAGCCTCTCCTTGAAACCTAACAATCGAGTTAGAAATCTAGGGATAATAATGGACTCAGACTTGACAGCCATATTAAGTCAATAACATTAGCAGCTATTTATCGCCCAAAAATATTGCCAAAATTAAAAAAATAATGTCTAAAGCAGACTAATTTGTCTCCAGCAGGCTCAACTACTGTAATGGCCTTCTCACTGGGCTCTCTAAACGGGCTGTATTATTGGTCAAGTATTTAGGTTACTGCCCAGCTTGTATTTCCTAGTGCAGTAACGAAGTACCTGTATTTTGTTACAGTGCAATATTTGTTGTGTATGTGTCTATAGGTGTCTGGAAAATGGATATTCTACGCCGGGACGTCAGACAATCAAGATTTCTTGAATGAACTTGAAAAAGGGATCAACCTCTGGGTTCATTTCTCACTTTCTCACCCTGACAGTGATAATATCCCAGTGAGATGGGGACACAAAGAGTAACTTCTTTTTTCATGAGCACATTTTGGACTAAATGGATCGCATAATAATAGCAGTTGTTTTACTTTCTCCTTACTAGAGTTGGAAAATGCACCTATGAAAACCTAACTTCCACTTATTCAAGAGGCGTTGCAACAGTTGAAAGTAAGTACCGGTATATTCTATTTAGGGCTGGGTAAGGTAGTTTCCTTTAACTGCACTATTTCGTTTTTAATCACGTGATTAAACAAGAAGAAACAAGTGATGAGACAGGGTGAGAGTTAGTGACAGAATTAGTTAAGAAAATTTTAAATATGTATATACAGTACATATATATGTATATACCAAAATATTGGTATTGGGACAACCCCGATATACATGTATATACATAAATATGTATATACATTTGTATCAGGGTTGTTCCATTACCAATATTTTGGTACTTTTCCAAATAAAAGAGACCACAAAATCTTACGGTACATCAAACATATGTTTCTTACTGCAATTTGTCCTTAAATAAAATAGTGAACATACTAGACAACTTGTCTTTTATTAGTAAGTAAACAAACAAAGGCTCCTAATTTGTCTGCTGATGTATGCAGTAACATATTGTGTAATTTTCCATTGTAATATTTTGTCAAAATTATTAAGGACAAGCTGTAAAAATGGATTATTAATCTACTTGTTAATTTACTGTAAAGATCGGCTTAATTCCTGTTTCAACATGTTCCATCTACACTTCTGTTAAAATGTAATAATCACTTATTCTTCTGTTGTTTGGATACTTTACATTAGTTTTGTATGATGCCACAAATTTTATACCAAGTAGTTACTGGATCATGCAATGGTCACAATTTAAGTGCTCCTGTGTCCAGGGACATATATCCTGAGTTTAAATTTAAAAAAAGAACGAAAAAAGATTTTGTGATGCTAAAAAATATCGATGTAATCATAGTAGGATGTTAGGTGTAGATCCACCAATTGCAGTTGTTTACATTGTGACGCCAGTAAGCTACGGTGTGTAGTGAAACATGTTTAGCTATTCCTCGTCCTGCAGGGATGATACTTGTAAGAAACGTACTTTATTTGTCGCCATGGAGGCGAGGATTAGTGATTTAGAAGTAGCTAAAACACTGCAGACTGCGTCTAGAAGTTAGCCACTAGCTCGCTAGCCATGTCTTAAAGCACCTCTTCCTGAGGGCGTTTCAGTGTTATAACTTCACCTTTATCTTTAGTTTTTAAGCCAAAATGCGTCCATTCTCCCTTTTCTTTCTACACACCTTGTCTGCTTGTAAGTACTCCGTGATTGTGCGTTGCCGAACACGCTCCTCTGCTTATAAAACCAACAATGTCATGACGTGACAACGACACACCGTCATGCCCGTTAAAAAAGGGGGGTGGGACTGGTACTTTTTAGAGGTGGTATAGTACCGAGTATGATTCATTACTATCGCGGTACCATACTAGCAGCTATTTTGGCAGCTATTTATTCTACAGCTTTTATGTTAACGCTAATAAGTTTGTCCAAACATCAAACACCACTCCTTCAATTCATACCTTTTCCAATGTGTATCTGTTGTTATAATTACTCAGGTTATCATACTTTATCAGAGAGTCTTTTTGTTAGTTTTAGTCTTGTATTCATTATCTAGTATCTGTGTTTTTGTCATGCTCTTATGGTAAAAGTGCAATTTTCATGTTGTGCATTTATAAGAAGAATGTGTTAAGGCATTTAGAAAAATCCTTGTTTATTTAAACTATTTTCCCTTAAAGATGCATTGATGCGAGAAAGTCCGTTTTGCTCGATTACTCAATTAATCAAACAAATTAATTGATGAATTGCTCGATTATTGAAATAATCGATAGCTGCAGCCCTAATGTACATACAGTAGCTGACTTTCCCGTATAGTCTGCATGTGATCAACTCCCACTTAATGGTTGACTGGATGGAGATTCATGAATGACACTATTTTCATGCTGATATCTAACAGCTCAATACAGCCTCAATGCTGAAGAACATTCGGAGAAATACCTGAAGTCATGTCCTGACTGCCTCCTCCTCGTCGACCACATGACAGTAAAGCTCCCTAACTTGAGGAGTCCCATGAAGGGCAGATTGCTCCTCCTTTTAAGTGAGTCAACGCTCTTAAGTTGTATCCATATTTCTCAGCATGTTATGTTCGACAAGGATTTTCATTGGTTTATCGTGACATCATAAGCCTGTCTCTGCGTGTAACAGCGAGGACTGGAACACTCGATGATGCTCAGCTGGAGGTTTTCAAGAAACAGGCCGCATGTCTCAACTTTACAAAAAAGTTGCACTTTGCAGACAACACAGGTAAGACACTATTATGTCTCATTTGGACACGATTATACGAGAATTGTAATGCCGTTCTCTCTTCTAGAACTGTGTCCAGAATAGAGGCTACAATAGACGAAACACATCCTGGGGACAGATATATACGACTGACTGACGCCTGACTTACTGCACAAGAGTCTGTAAAAAAAACTGCACTAAAAGGAGTTAGTTTTCATGAATAATAAGAACAGGGGAGGAACAGAATGTGGATGCAGAGTAACGGTCTATTTTTTCAGCCTTTGCTTCGATCATTTCCACATCTGTGTGTGTGTTCACATTCTTAATGATCAATTGTTGTAATAAACAGCCTATGTGAACGTTGACCGAATGATTCACTTGAAAGTTGTCAAAAAGGTAAAAATAAGATGATCAGTAATCAAAACAGAGGCATGATGACTAAGACGATAAAACAAGTAACCGACTGGTTAGTATAAAGTATAAATACCAGACAAAGAAGTTGACAGAAACTAAATCCAATCATATTTAATTTTGTCCTGTCGATGGGTTGGACAAATTCAAAATTAATCCAATCACAGCTCTTAAATAGCGTACATTGAAAGAGGTGTTGGGGTTTGGTATGAACAAAAGCCAAGCACATTTGATAAGAAAGCCATTGCCAAAACCAATACGTGCAGCTTAAACATGTAATATTTGATAGTGAACAGGATGTCAGGCTTGTCCCTGACAGTTTGGTAATGTTTTAGGTTTTCCTCTGTGTTTGTTCTATTTCCTGTCAGAGCTATTATTTTTGTTCAGTTTCCTGCTTGTCTCCCTGAGCGCTGTTTCCCCTCAGCTGCGGCTAATTGACACCTGGCCACACCTGGTGTCAATCAGCCGGCTGCTATTTATACCTGCCCTGCCCCCCAGTCAGTGCTGGAGTATTGCCGATGTCGTTACTACCTGTCGTTGAAGCTGTACCTGTATCCTGTAGCTGTTTGCAGCATGCTGTCTTTTCGTTCCTAGTTCCTGTTTGCTGGTTCCTGTTTCCCATTTTCCAGTTTGGCTGTTTCTGGTTTGTGTTTTTTTCTTAATTTTTGGACATTAAATTATGTTTTCCCGCACAAAGCCTGCCTTCTCTGCATCTTGGGGTTCGTCACCAACACTCTGTGACACAGAACACATTTTATTTGTATTGCTCTGATGCCATCTACAGACGAGTCATCCATTCTGACATCGACACAACTGTAGGTCAAATCTATTATTTGCTGCTATCAGTCTTGTGCCAAAAAACTGATTTTGTGTACAGCTTTCGAGCTTCTTCTGTCCACAACTAATTACTAACTACATGTAGAACAAACACTCATAGGTGTGGTTATTGTAAGGATATGTGTTTGAAATTCCATCCATTGTTTACCGCTTATTCCCTTCGGGATTATTTAAGTTTTTATCCTGTCCGGAAAATGACAGTTGGCCATTTCTATGGTATTAAAGGGATCGTAAAGGAGTGTTATTGATCTGATGTTAATGTACTAAAACCTCTTTCTTATTTAGAAGCTACAAACTATGGTAACGGATCTTTGTTTATCGAGGATTTTCAGTGCTTGATTATGTAATGATCTGAGAGAATTTAAAACTGGCTTAAGACCATGATGACATACAGACATTGTATTTAGCTGCTTCCACTGATAAAAAGCTCCTGATGTGCTGTAAGTTCCTCGGGCAAATATTGATCATGTAACTATTCACATAGATGTTTGGGAGAACACTTTGATTTGGTTTGTTTGAAAAATACATTGTGACAGTTTTATCTGTGTTCAGTGTAAGGCAGGACTCGTTCTGCCACTTTGTTGCTTTAGTCATTGTCTCGGATAGCTTAGCTGCAACCAAAGTTGCATCGGAACCATGAGTAAAGGGGACTGTGTTGTCAGCATACATTATGATCTCCACATCCTCACAGACGGAAGGTAGATCATTCATGTACAAACTGAAGACCAGAGTTCTCGGAATAGACCCTTGAGGTACCCGTGTGGTACAGGAGCTGAACGGCGAAGTTTTGTCATTTATTCTTACGCACTGGGAGCGATTTGCAAGGTAAGATTTAAACCACCTGATAGTGTTTGTGGAGATTGAAATTCTGTAATTTTGCCAGCAGCACTGAGTGATTAACTGTGTCAAACGTCTTACGTAGATCCAGGAAAACGGCCCCAACCACCCTTCCCCTGTCCAGGCTGGACTTGATCACCTCGAGGAAGTAACAGCATGCTGTGGAAACCAAACTGCATGGGATGTAAGATACTTCCATGATCTACAAAACCCAAAACCAGTGAAGTTGGCATGTTGTGTAAATTGTAAATAAAAACAGAATACAATGATTTGCAAATACTTTTCAACCTATATTCAATTGAATTGACTGCAAAGACAGGATACTTAACGTTCGAACTGGAGAACGGCATGGCGTAGTGGGTAGAGCAACCGTGCCAGAAACCTGAGGGTTGCAGGTTCGCTCCCCGCCTCTTACCATCCAAAAATCGCTGCCGTTGTGTCCTTGGGCGGGACACTTCACCCTTTGCCCCCGGTGCCACTCACACCGGTGAATTGAATGATGAATGATAGGTGGTGGTCGGAGGGGCCGTTGGCGCAAATTGCAGCCACGCTTCCGTCAGTCTACCCCAGGGCAGCTGTGGCTATGAAAGTAGCTTACCACCACCAGGTGTGAATGTTTGATGGGTTCTACATGTAAAGCGACTTTGGGTACTTAGAAAAGCGCTATATAAATCCCAGTTATTATTATTATTATTAACGTTGTTATTTTTTGCAAATATTAGCTCATTTGGAATTTGATGCCACAAGTGGCAAAAAACTGAGAAGGTTGAAGAATGCTCATCAAACACTTATTTGGAACATCCCACAGGTGAACAGGCTAATTGGGAACAGGTGGGTGTCATGATTGGGTATAAAAGCAGCTTCCATGAAATGCTCAGTCATTCACAAACAAGGATGGGGCGAGGGTCACCACTTTGTCAACAAATGCGTGAGCATATTGTCCGACAGTTTAAGAACATTTCTCAACCAGCTATCGCAAGGAATTTAGGGATTTCACCATCTACGGTCCCTAATTTCATCAAAAGGTTCAGAGAATATGAAGAAATCACTGCACGTAACATTGAATGCCCAGGATTTTCGATCCCTCAGGCGGTACTGCATCAAAAAGCGACATCAGTGTGTAAAAGATATCACCACATGGAAACACTTCAGAAAACCACTGTCAGTAACCACAGTTTTTTGCTACCTCTGTAAGTGCAAGTTAAAACTCTACTATGCAAAGCCATTTATCAACAACACCCAGAAACGCCGCCGGCTTTGCTGGGCCCGAGCTCATTTAAGATTGACTGATGAAAAGTGTTCTGTGGTCTGACGAGTCCACATTTCAAATTGTTTTTGGAAACTGGATGTCGTGTCCTCTGGAACAAAGAGGAAAATATCCATCCGGATTGTTCTAGGGGCAAAGTTCAAAAGCCAGCATCTGTGATGGTATGGGGGTGTATTAGTACCCAAGGCATGGGTAACTTACACATCTGTGAAGGCAACATTAATGCTGAAAAGTATATACGGGTTTTGGAGCAACATATGTTGCCATCCAAGCAACGTTATTATGGACGCCCCTGCTTATTTCAGCAAGACAATGCCAAGCCATGTGTTACAACAGCGTGGCTTCATAGTAAAAGTTCATAGTACTAGACTGGCCTGCCTGTAGTCCAGACCTGTCTCCCATTGAAAATGTGTGGCGAGTTATAAAGTGTAAAATACGACAACAGAGACCCCGGACTGTTGAACAACTTAAGCTGTACATCAAGCAAGAATGGGAAAGAATTCCACCTGAAAAGTTTCAGAAATTGGTTTCCTCAGTTCCCAAACGTTTACTGAGTGTTGTTAAAAGGAAAGGCCATGTAACACAGTGGTAAAAATGTCCCTGCGCCAACTTTTTTGCAATGTGTTGCTGCCTTTTAAATTCTAAGTTAATGATTATTTGCAAAAAAAAATTTAGTTTCTCAGTTCGAACATTAAATATCTTGTCTTTGCAGTCTATTCAATTGAATATAAGTTGAAAAGTATTTGCAAATCATTGTATTCTGTATTTATTTACGAATCACACAACGTGCCAACTGGTTTTGGGTTTTGTTTGTGCTCAATCAGTTGTTCGGCAACAATTTTTTCAACAATCTTAGAACCAATAGGAAGTTTACTGATTGGTCTATAGTTAAGTACTTTTTATTTCCTGATTTGGAAATAGGTGTTACAATTGCAGTTTTCAAGGAGGATAGGAATACACCAGTGACGTGCAGTCAGGGGAGGCAGGTGAGGCGGGGCCTCACGTGCCATCATGGAAAGAAAAAAAATGTAAAAAGAAAAAAAAATAATTAAATTGTTATGTATCCAGTGATTATACTATAAAGTTATTTTCCATTTAACTTCACCAGTTTTAGATTATTTTTATTCAAAGTCACTGAATTTTCACATTTGCCGTTCAAATACTGAGAAGAGACTTGCGGTGAGTCAGCAGCCAGTTGAGCCTCACCATGGATTGCGCAATGACTCGGCTAACTGCTGGCCTGCTGTGCAGTGAGACCGTATTGCTATATGAATTATATTATACATTTCCATAGTTTAGTTAGCTGAGGTATATAATGTACAGTGTATTTTGTCAACAACTGTTTGTGTGTAAAGTATTTCTTGTGCTGAGCAATCATAAAGCGGCTGCGAAGACGCACTGTGTGAGGCTCGCAGTAATGCCGCCTCATGGTGGTAGAGGGCGCTAGTGATCCCAGCGATCATTTTTGCAACTACTCGGCTGCAGAATATTTGACAACAAGCAGCAACAGTTAGCGATCATTTATTTTTTCCTCACGCCTGGACTTTTAACATGAAGGATTACATATCTAAAATTAAACAGTTTTCTAAACTGGACTTTCAATTGAAGCAGGAGGTAATAATTAAAGGAAGATCTTCATCGAGACAGAGAAACTTTTAAAACTGAAGAAAGATAAGGAAGACTTCTATAAACAAGTTATCGATGCTTTTGTTCAGAAGGAGCTGCGCATGGACTTCATTTATAAGTAAAGGTAAGACCATAAAAACGTTTTTTTTTTAAATTAAATGTGCTTTTTTGTGTGCTACAATTTGTATGTGTAAAGTTAAAGTTAAGTTAAAGTACCAATGATTGTCACACACAGCAGCGGCGCCGCGCCCGGGAAAATTTTTTGGTGATTTAACCCCCAATTCCAACCCTTGATGCTGAGTGCCAAACAGGGAAGAATGCTGGTATGAGCTTTTAAACATAACCCGTTAACTGCTGCCAATCAAATGGTGAATAAGATACTCTTTAGGGTTCATATGTTTGTAAATCTGACTGTGATGAAGTCAGTGCCTCACCAGCCATCAACCTCACCACACGTCACTGGAATAAACATTATTTTACTGACTGGTTAATTATGTAAGTTTTTGGTCTTGCAAAAAAACTCTTTGTATTTAATTAGTAAAAGTGGATCAAGTCCCCATTGAGTCTTTAGCTTTTGAGTTTGAGAGTGAGGTGATCATTTTATCTCAACAGTACCTGCAAATGTTAAATGTCATAAAATAAGCTTTATATAAATGTGTTGTTGTGTTTACTACTTTTTTCATTAGTTATATTTTCAGTTGTACAATTTATTGTACAAGGACTTGAAATCGGATCGGATCTGAGGCCAAAAATGTTGTTCGGCACATCCCTCATTTAAATATAAAAAAAACTATTCTACAATTAAATATGCACATGTACAAACCCCGTTTCCATATGAGTTGGGAAATTGTGTTAGATGTAAATATAAACGGAATACAATGATTTGCAAATCATTTTCAACCCATATTCAGTTGAATATGCTACAAAGACAACATATTTGATGTTCAAACTGATAAACATTTTTTTTTTTGCAAATAATCATTAACTTTAGAATTTGATGCCAGCAACACGTGACAAAGAAGTTAGGAAAGGTGGCAATAAATACTGATAAAATTGAGGAATGCTCATCAAATACTTTTTTGGAACATCCCACAGATGAACAGGCTAATTGGGAACAGGTGGGTGCCATGATTGGGTATAAAAGTAGATTCCATGAAATGCTCAGTCATTCACAAACAAGGATGGGGTGAGGGTCACCACTTTGTCAACAAATGCATGAGCAAATTGTTGAACAGTTTAAGAAAAACCTCTCTCAACCAGCAATTGCAAGGAATTTAGGGATTTCACCATCTACGGTCCGTAATATCATCAAAGGGTTCAGACAATCTGGATAAATCACTGCACGTAAGCAGCTAAGCCCGTGACCTTCGATCCCTCAGGCTGTACTGCATCAACAAGCGACATCAGTGTGTAAAGGATATCACCACATGGGCTCTGAAACACTTCAGAACTCCACTGTCAGTAACTACAGTCGGTCGCTACATCTGTAAGTGCAAGTTAAAACTCTCCTATGCAAGGCGAAAACCGTTTATCAACAACACCCAGATACGCCGTCGGCTTCGCTGGGCCTGAGTTCATCTAAGACGGACTGATACAAAGTGGAAAAGTGTTCTGTGGTATGACGAGTCCACATTTCAAATTGTTTTTGGAAACTGTGGACGTCGTGTCCTCCGGACCAAAGAGGAAAAGAACCATCCGGATTGTTATAGCCGCAAAGTTGAAAAGCCAGCATCTGTGATGGTTTAGTGCCCAAATCATGGGTAACTTACACATCTGTGAAGGTGCCATTAATGCTGAAAGGTACATACAGGTTTTGGAGCAACATATGTTGCCATCCAAGCAACGTTACCATGGACGCCCCTGCTTATTTCAGCAAGACAATGCCAAGCCACGTGTTACATCAACGTGGCTTCATAGTAAAAGAGTGCGGGTACTAGACTGGCCTGCCTGTAGTCCAGACCTGTCTCCCATTGAAAATGTGTGGCGCATTATGAAGCCTAAAATACCACAACGGAGACCCCCGGACTGTTGAACAACTTAAGCTGTACATCAAGCAAGAATGGGAAAGAATTCCACCTGAGAAGCTTAAAATATGTGTCTCCTCAGTTCCCAAACGTTTACTGAGGAAAAAAGAAAGGCCAAGTAACACAGTGGTGAACATGCCCTTTCCCAACTACTTTGGCACGTGTTGCAGCCATGAAATTCTAAGTTAATTATTATTTACCAAAAAAAAAAAAATGTATGAGTTTGAACATCAAATATGTTGTCTTTGTAGTGCATTCAATTGAATATGGGTTGAAAAGGATTTGCAAATCATTGTATTCCGTTTATATTTACATCTAACACAATTTCCCAACTCATATGGAAACGGGGTTTGTACAACATCAATAAAATTAAACGGTTAAGGTAATGTGGATCTTCACATGCTTCAGGTACAGCTCTCAATGCAACACCTGACTTTGTTTGAGTGCACCTGTAACACCTCCTCACGACAGGTCTGACAAATTATTGGGTTTCCTGTGTTTTATGTTTATTTCCTGGTCAACACTCTTGTTTTGGTTGCATGACAACTGTTCATGTTGAATTCATGTTGTTTCGTGTTTGCGTCACCTTGGATGTGACGCTTGCTTATGCTTTTGTGCACTTCTCTGTTGTACTTATATTGCCATGAATAAAAGATTTACCTGGACGTTGTACTCCATCCTGTCTCTGCAGTCCAACCACCGCAGAGACAGCACCATGACACAAAACAAACATCATTCCTTTAAACCGGTCTGATAGTAAAATCAAGGACAAGGTCCTAACTCTTTGTTTACCTTTTTGTTTGTCTCGTTCTCTTTCTGTATAAAAGGTCATCTTTCTTGCATCCATGCACACTCTTCCTGCTCTCAGCTAGTGTTCACTTGTCATCATGTTGGCTCACTTGTGTTTAGGTCTGCTGGCTCTCTGCTCTCTGACTGCTGCGTCAGATCCCACCTGTGAGGAGCTCACGGCTCCTTTGGAGGATCGCAGCCTGGTATGTTTCATCCAAGTTGTGTCTGCTTTCCATGGCTTATAAAGAACCCTGACCTTGAAAACATACTTTGTCTCTATGTTGCTGTATGTGTCCATAGCTATCTGGAAAATGGATTTTTACTCTTGGAACGTCAGACAATGACCAGTCCATAAAGAAACTTCAAAAAGTCACGAGCTCCTGGGTTGAATTCTCACCTGGTCCCAACAGTGACACATACTACAATGTTTGGAACCCTAAAGTGTAATCATTTCATTTGCTGTAATTCCATCTTTTTAACAAAATGTTTCACAAAATAATAACAATGTTTTTGTTTTCTCTTTACAAGAGCTGGAGATTGCACTTCTGAAAATCTGACTTCAACCTTTACAAGTGCTACAGCAGTTGTGTGTAAGTATACATGCCAAGAGATTTGACATATGGTATTGATAATGTCTTGATCAGTGTTACTTTTTTAATTAGTTAGAATTGTTACTTTCCCCCCCCCAAAAAACTATTTGCATTTCTCAAAATGTAGTGCACTGCATTAGTTTTTTTGCGAAACCTTCAAATTTGTAAAATAATTTCACAAGCCAGTTACTTTCATTTAATGTAATATTTATCGGCCCTCAAACCACAAATGGTAAACATAGTGTTGACCTCAATTCAAGTATTTTCTTTACTTTGTTGTTGGCAACTAGCAGCAATGTTATCCGTGATTTTGGCTGCTAGCTCTACAGTGGTGTGCAGGGGCATCGAAGTGTACCGGGGCCCCAAGCACAGATGGGCCCCTGTTCTTCTGTAATGTTTAAAGATTTTTTTCTGTTATTTAAATATGTAAGTTATGAAAAACACACCATAAATGTTCATATAAAACGAATATAGCCGTGAAAGTTCAATAATGAGGTGTCTGGAATCAAATTAAGAATGTCTAAGACTCCCTACATTCCCTATCAGAAATGCAAAAAGGTTAATTCCACCTGGTTAGCCGCAAACCTAACTTGGAACATTTAACTCAACACAGACCTAAAGTCATCAAAGCTCACCTTTAAAGGGGAACATTATCACCAGACCTATGTAAGCGTCAATATATACCTTGATGTTGCAGAAAAAAGACCATATATTTTTTAACCGATTTCCGAATTCTAAATGGGTGAATTTTGGCGAATTAAACGCCTTTCTATTATTCACTCTCGGAGCGATGACGTGACGTTGTGACGTCACATCGGGAAGCAATCCGCCATTTTCTCACTTTCGTTGGTGTGTTGTCGGAGGGTGTAACAACACGAACAGGGACGGATTCAAGTTGCACCAGTGGCCAAAAGATGCGAAAGTGGCAAGAAATTGGACGAAATTTGTTCAAAATACGAGACTGTGGGGAAAGCCGACGAAATGGTCAGTCGTTTGTTCCGCACACTTTACCGACGAAAGCTATGCTACGACAGAGATGGCAAGAATGTGTGGATATCCTGCGACACTCAAAGCAGATGCTGACATCAACTCCAAAACTGGACAGATCAGCTTTCAGGAAAAGAGAGCGGATGAGGGTATGTCTACAGAATATATTAATTGATGAAAACTTTATTCATTACTCGCGGTTTTACGTAAATGATTATACATAAACTGTGTTTACCAATAATTTAGCTTAAAAACATTTATTTTTTTCAATCATTCGAGTACATTCGGGTAGTCTTGTGTAATGCAGTATTTTGTGTCTATTTAGGTATGGTTAACCTGAGTGCTGAAATCGTGGAAAAATATATGTTCTTAGCGCGCCTGAAATGGGCTGTCTGCACTCTCAAAGTGCATGTTGTTGCCAAATGTATTTCATATGCTGTAAACCTAGTTCATAGATGTTAGTTTCCTTGAATGCCAAACAAACACATACCAATCGTTGGTTAGAAGGCGATGGCCAAATTCGTCCTCGCTTTCTCCCGTGTGGCTGGCTGTCGTGTCGGTTTCGCTTGCATACGGTTCAAACCGATATGGCTCAATAGCTTCAGTTTCTTCTTCAATTCCGTTTTCGCTACCTGCCTCCACACTACAACCATCCGTTTCAATACATGCGTAATCTGTTGAATCGCTTAAGCCGCTGAAATCCGAGTCTGAATCCGAGCTAATGTCGCTATACTTTGCTGTTCTATGCGCCATGTTTGTTTGTATTGGCATCACTGTGTGACGTCACAGGAAAATGGACGGGTGTATATAACGATGGTTAAAATCAGGCACTTTGAAGCTTTTTTTAGGGATATTGCGTGATGGTTAAAATTTTGAAAAAAACTTCGAAAAATAAAATAAGCCACTGGGAACTGATTTGTAATGGTTTTAACCCTTCTGAAATTGTGATAATGTTCCCCTTTAAGCATTCACACACAGTCTTGTGTATGGGGCCCAGGATTTGGTGCTAGGCCCATGCGTGCAACTGAATAACTGTGATGCATGGATACATATTGAATGGTGCTAGTTTGATTTTTTTTTTTACATCTTACAGCCAAGTTTGATGTCCCTCATGAAGACCATTCTGAGCGATTCCTGAAGACGTGTCCTGACTGCCTCCTCGTTGTCGATCACATGGCAGTGAGAACTCCTGGAGAGGAACCCAGAAAAGGCAGATACCTCTACTTCTTAAGTGAGTCTACATTATCCTCTTACTCTTCACTGCACCCCGAATTAAGCTTACTGTATTTTCTATAAGGTGCACTTAAAATATTTTCATTTTCTCAAAAGCCTTATAACCTGGTTCGCTTAACGCAGTGTTTTTCAACCACTGTGCCGCGGCACACGAGTGTACCGGGAGATATTGTTTGGTGTGCCGGGGGAGATTATGTAATTTCACCTAATTGGGTTAATTTTTGCAAATCAGTAATTATAATCTGCAAATGTGCCGTTGTTGAGTGTCTGTGCTGTCTAGAACTCGGCAGAGTAACCGTGTAATACTCTTCCATATCAGTAGGTGGCAGCAGGTAGCTAATTGCTTTGTAGATGTCGGAAACGATGACGATGGCTTGCAGGTAAAAAGGTGTCTAACGCTTAAACCAAAAATAAACAAAAGACATTGAAGCTAGGGATGGCATTGCAGAACGAAGCTAAAACCGAACTGGCTGAAAAGTAAACAAAAACAGAATGCTGGACGACAGCAAAGACTTACAGCGTGTGGAGCAGCAGACGGCGTCCACAAAGTACATCCGTACATGACATGACAATCAACACCAAAATAGGAGTGTAAGACAAGAAGTAAAACACTACACACAGGAAAACAGCAAAAAAAAGTCCAAATAAGTAAGATGTGATAGGTGGTGACAGTACACCTTCTTTGAGACAAGAGCTATAGTGATGCATGCTTGGTTATGGTTTAAAGTCATATCCAACGACTTTTTACTGTCAATATCGGCTGCTGAGTTAAATTTTTTAATGTTTTCTGCTGGTGGTGTGCCTTCGGATTTTTTCAATGGAAAAAAATGTGCCTTGGCTCAGAAAAGGTTGAAAAACACTGGCCTAATGTACGTAAAAATTCTGGCAATTTTATTTGGTACATGGTGTAATGATAGTTGTGACCAGTAGATGGCAGTCACATAAGAGATACATGTGGACTTCAAGATGGCACCTGTTCAATAAATAAATGCCTCTAGCAAGTAAGCCCAAAACTTTGAGGTTTCATTGAGATATTAAAACCTTACACATGGTGCTAAAAAAATCTGTCACAATGTTTTAATACGACTTTGGTAAGCTACAAAGCCGCACCTCTGGATAGATTGTCGACGTATTACGGGGACTGACGTACTGTGCTTCAACATACAGGTATCAAGGACCCCAAAATGGTACCTATTCAGAGACATGTCTGCCGTTTTGTTTTAAAATATTATGCCGAACCAACTTTTCTTACCTACCTTACCTGCTGATGTGTATTTGAGATCTGCAGAAGTCCCGTAGTCAATAATCTCCTTCTTTTTCTCTCTTTGCTCTTGTTGTGGGGTATTCATCCTGTGCTGTAGCCATTTCTGATATAAAGTAGCGTACAGTTCTTACCTATTTCTGTCAGTAGACTCGCTATGGAAGTGCTAAAAACTACCGGTTCAAGAAAGATAACGCGGAGAAGACGCTGTCGAAGTGGAGGCACGGAAAAAACGACTGCCCACAAAACGGTGCAACCTGAAGACTGAGTCAGAAAGCGGCTTGAAGTCTGTAAAACAATCTATGCAACATTTTGACCAAAGAACTACCATTACATGTTATGTAGACCACAAGAAAGTGTTCTATATGGAGAAAACAAATACTGTATGAGCCCTTTCAAAGCGCCTTATAATCCTGCGGCTTAATAGACCCAATTTGACCTGTTCATCGTCAGTGCGCCTTATAATCCAGTGCACACTATAGTCCGAAAAATATGGTACTTCAAAGACACTGTGCTTGATAAAGACTTCAATGGGTTCATTGTGAGATCACAAGTCTCTGTGTGCAACAGCAAAGACCGGAACACTTGATCCCGCCCACCTGGATCTTGTCAAGAAGCAGATTGCATGCCTCAACTTCACTAAAGGTTTATACTTTACAAACACCACAGGTAAGATGCTTCCTTTTCTGTCTTACTTTGACACAATCACACATGGTTTGTAATGCTCCTCTCTCTTCCAGATCTGTGTCCATAAAAGGGTCAACATTAGAACAAAACTTCCTAGCGACGAAGACTGACAGTCACCTTCACATCACGTTTATCCTCAGACTTCCTGCATGAAACACTGCAAACGTTAACCACAGATACAGTATGTGTGTTGTATTATTTGAGAAGGACTGTACTATGCATAGAGAAAAAAAAAACAGCCCAATGGTCCATCGAGTGGCGGGATGGAAGGAGGACCAACCACATACTTGCCATACTCCCGAATTTCAGTGCCTCTCCCGAATATCTCCCGGGACAACCATTCTCCCGAATTTCTCCCGATTTCCAGCCGGACTTAAGGCACGCCCCCTCTAGGTCCGTGCGGACCTGAGTGAGGACAGCCTGTCGTCACGTCCGCTCTTTACTTCATACTTCAGAACTGACTCCCACACTTGCCGTCACAGTGCGCAATACAACGTAAACCGTTGGCCAACCAAAAAGTAACTTTTTGGTTGGCCAACAGTTTACGTTGTATTGCAACCTGACGGCAAGTGTGGGAGTCAGTTCTGAAGTATGAAGTAAAGAGACGTAACTTTGTCACCTCGCCTGGTTATTGACTCCAACCCAGAATATTACACTGCCCATACCTACGCTCCTTCAAAGGCTGTGCTACTAGCTGCAAAGCATTGCACTTTCAAATACAACAATGAATAGAGAGGAGTGTTATGTGTGTATGTGTAAATAAATGAACACTGAAATTCAAGTATTTATTTTATTTATATGTATATATATATATAATATATATATATACTTTAAGACTCTGGGTCCCACTATGCAAATCTAACCGCCTTAAATTATCATTTGTCCCAGCCTCCATTAAGCTGACCAACAATGTGCAATAAAATGTTAATACAAAGGTTAGCACTTTTTTAGCACATAGCACTTTAGCACATAGCACTTTAGAACTAAACACTTTAGCACACAGCACTTTATCCATGAGCTCTAGTGCAATGCCCACTGGTACTTTATCTATACTGTAGATTGTATGCCTACATCAAAGTGCCTCCTATGTCTATCAAGCTCCATGTTCTGATGTTTAAATGTTAGTTGTCTGGTTGTGGTTGTGTCCGTGCTAGTGTTTTTGTTCTGTTGTTTTTGTGTATGTTAAGAAAGCAATGATGCACTGTGCCCAAGACAAATTTCCCCACGGGGACAATAAAGTTGAACCTCGAACCTTGAACCTTGGATATTTATATATAGCTAGAATTCACTGAAAGTCAAGTATTTATTTTATTTATATATATATATATATATATATATGTATATATATATATAAGATATACTTGAATTTAAGTGAATTCTAGCTATAAATATACTCCTCCCCCTTAACCGCGCCCCCTGGCCCCGCCCACCTCACCCCCAACACGCCCCCCCAAATCTCCCGAATTTGGAGGTCTCAAGGTTGGCAAGTATGACCAACCAAGACAAACATTAGTGACGCAAATACGACAAATTGGATCCCAAGAAGATGCAGTTGTGCAGGGCTTAAAACTTGCGAGACAAACATTTTTGCAGCAAACTCCTAAAAACACTTGAGCGCTCCTGTTGTACAGAGGAACTTGGACCACTGTAAACATGTTGCTAGATTCTTCCATTGACACGTTAACCTTGCGAGCAAACATAACACTGGGGTCCAAAATTGTGGTTTACATAACTGAGGCGTTCCTCAAGGCACCTTTTTTTTTTAACATCAATCATGTAGAAGCCCATATTACAAAAGAGAAGTGTGGGATACTTCTTTTGTTCCCTTACTTGTATTTGACTTTATTAAATGTATTTATATTCATGTTTGGCGCAGCCGGACCGGAGCAGGAGGGGATAGAAAGAAGAAAACAAATGAAGAGAGAGGGGGATAAAACAGAGAGACAACAACAACCAAACCAGAACAACGTCAGTAAATACAATATGTACAAATACATTGACCCTAGTGTGAATGTTGTCTGTCTGTCTATGTTGGCCCTGTGATGAGGTGGCGACTTGTCCAGGGTGTACCCCGCCTTCCACCCGAATGCAGCTGAGATAGGCTCCAACACGTCCCGCGGCCCCAAAAGGGACAACAGTCGAAAATGGATGAATGGACAAATATGATACAAAAAATGATCGCAAAGAACTAGTTACTGAAGTAGATATTAGTAACACAGAAATGACAATGAAAATCATTTCACTACCAATAGAAATAGCACTATAGATAATAATAACTAGAAATTTGATGGGCCTGCTATCTGTGCCCTGGACCTCTGGTGGGGGGTCGCCGGAAGCCGCCGTACTTTTAAGATGGTGCCGAGTGTCTGAATCTGTGAGATTTAAGTGTGACCGTACAAAATGAGCTACAGAGGTAGCCTAAAACATTAGCATGCTAACATTAAAATGCTAAAACTTAGATTGTGTGCAAACGTTGGCATGCTAACAGTTAGCATGTCTCACATACCAAGTAATATGACATTAAGGTGTATAGCTGCGAAAGTACAGAAAAAAGTGAAAAATAAGCTGAAAATGTTAGCATGCTAATATTAGCTTGCTAGCATGCTAAAATGTGTATGCTAACAGTTAACAAGTGTCAACGAAGTTATATGACTGGGATAAACGGTTGCAAAACTATCGGAAAAAAGTTAGCATGCTAGCAAGTTAATGTTAGCATGCAAACGGTCAGCATGTGTCACATACCAAGTACCGTAATATGACTCGAATGTGTATTGCTGTGGAATTAGAGAAAAAAGTGTAAAAATAGCGGAAAAAGTTATCATGCCATTGTTAGCAACAAGTGTTGCATACCAAGCTATATGACTCTGAAGTAAACAGTAGCAAAAGTAGCTCATGCTAATGTTAGCATCCTAACAGGGAACATGTTTCACATACCAACTTATATGACTGTAAGGTGTTTGGCTGTGAAATTTAAGAAAAAAGTGTAAAATAAGCTAAAAGAAAAAAAAAAGTTAGCATGCTAATGTTAGCATACTAGGATTGAAAAGTTATAAAGCTAGCACATGGGTATGATGAAATACAAAAATGCACTATTGGTTAGTGTAGACGTAGAAAGTAGCAAAAAAGCTAGCATAAAACCTTAGCATGCTAATATAAGAGACGCTAGCAAAAAAAACCTTAGCATGCTTAAGTTCTCACAAATATACTAACAGTTAACAAGCGCTAAGTTAAGTGTTAGTATACTTGTTCGACAGCAGCGCAAATGAAAAAAAACATGAGTTTTCTAATGGAGTTTCAATGCTTAGGCTGCTGCCCCCGTGACCCTACCTGGGATAAGCAGTATATGGATGAATGACCTTGCTATCTGTCAATGTTGTGTGCCTGAGGGGAGGGGCTGTCACGTGACTTCAAAGGACTTCTTGCCACTATTACACAATGACACAGCATTTTATGGAGGATTTGTTTAAAAAATCCATGCCGAACAAAGTCTGATTGTGGGCCAACGCTTTTCGTAAACACCGTGAGCACCTCAAAGCTTTGAGGAACGTTCCGGTGTTCTCAGAATTCCAATAGATTGAAAAATGGCCGAGTTTAAGCCAGTAGGAAAATGTGATTTTTTGTGTTTTTTAGAGCCATAATTTAACATTGGAGTCAATGAGAGATTTAGCCGACTTTCTTGGCTTTGAAGGCCACCAGAAGCAACATGGGACACATGACCTCCATAAAAGTGACATTTTCTGAGAGAGTACATGTGTGTCGACGTTTACACTGAAACGCATGACAGTGATATAAAAGATGTGGGCGTGAGGATAGGTTGTCCACAAAAAAAAAGCGTATTTTCGCGGTTTCCACCCTCCAGTAAATTAGAGGGTACGCCATCCGCTTTTGTGGGGGAACCCCGATGGCGACGGCCACCCAGTTAAAACCAAATATTAGACGTAAAAACTTTTTAGCCAAGGTTAAAGTAGACAAGTGTGTGAACAAAATGAGACGTTAAAAACCGAGTTACATGAAAGTATGGCTGAGCTACAAGAGGTCATCTAACAGTTTTGAGCGTTCTGCTGGCAAAATCCTCCATTATAAAGGTTGCGTACCTATTCAATGGGCCCATAGCGATTTGGTTCCGGAATAGCCATGGTAACACAAAATTATTCCAACTACAAACACTGCTGTCGCCCTCATCGAGACCTTTCCGACGGTATTGGTTGGTTCGTTGCACATTAATCGTGAGCGTTTATGATAGAAAAAATAAAAAAAACTGTGAAGTATGAGGAATAATAATATGGGCTGCTTGCTATGTAGGGGAATTCTCTGCTGCTTAGCAGCATGTGAATGTGCGCTTGCATTGCAGCAGGCCCATAAAAATAATGACCTCTATAGCTGGATTGCATACGACGTCATATTTTCTTCTTTGTGGCATAATTGACACAATGGTCAAGCAGCTTGAGCGTAGCATTAAAACAAGTGAGAGTGAGTGTAGAGTTTGATTAGAAAATGCTGTATCGCCATACTGGCCAACCCTCCCGAATTTTCCGGGAGACTCCCGAATTTCAGTGCCTCTCGCAAAAATCTCCCGGGACAACCATTCTCCCGAATTTCTCCCCATTTCCAGCCGGACAACAGGCACGCCCCCTCCAGGTCCATGCGGACCTGAGTGAGGACAGCCTGTCGTCACGTCCGCTTTTTATCTCCATATAAACAGCGTGCCGGCCCTGTCACGTCATAACATCTACGGCTTTTGGAGAGTGCACAACTGCGCACACAAGAAGGAGAAGACGAAGCAGGACAACGAAGAAGAGACATTCATGGCGACGACGAGTGACAGAGAATAGAACGAGGATGGACAAATCAACCCTAAACTCACTCCTCTCCTGCAAATAAAATTTCACAGACGCTGCCCATACCTACGCTCCTTCAAAGGCTGTGCTACTGGCTGCAAAGCATTGCACTTTCAAATACAACAATGAGTAGAGGAGTGTTATGTGTGTATGTGTAAATAAATGAACACTGAAATTCAAGTATTTCTTTTATTTATATGTATATATACACAAACCCCGTTTCCATATGAGATGGGAAATTGAGTTAGATGTAAATATAAACGGAATACAATGATTTGCAAATCATTTTCAACCCATATTCAATTGAATGCACTACAAAGACAAGATATTTGATGTTCAAACTCATAAACTTTTTTTTTTTTTTGCAAATAATAATTAACTTAGAATTTCATGGCTGCAACACGTGCCAAAGTATTTGGTTAAGGGCATGTTCACCACTGTGTTACATGGCCTTTCCTTTTAACAACACTCAGTAAACGTTTGGGAACTGAGGAGACACATTTTTGAAGCTTCTCAGGTGGAATTCTTTCCCATTCTTGCTTGATGTACAGCTTAAGTTGTTCAACAGTCCGGGGGTCTCCGTTGTGGTATTTTAGGCTTCATAATGCGCCACACATTTTCAATGGGAGACATGTCTGGACTACAGGCAGGCCAGTCTAGTACCCGCACTCTTTTACTATGAAGCCACGTTGATGTAACACGTGGCTTGGCATTGTCTTGCTGAAATAAGCAGGGGCGTCCATGGTAACGTTGCTTGGATGGCAACATATGTTGCTCCAAAACCTGTATGTACCTTTCAGCATTAATGGCTCCTTCACAGATGTGTACGTTACCCATGTCTTGGGCACTAATACACCCCCATACCATCACAGATGCTGGCTTTTCAACTTTGGGCCTATAACAATCCGGATGGTTCTTTTCCTCTTTAGTCCGGAGGACACGACGTCCAGTTTCCAAAAACAATTTCAAATGTGGACTCGTCAGACCACAGAACACTTTTCCACTTTGTATCAGTCCATCTTAGATGAGCTCAGGCCCAGCGAAGCCGACAGCGTTTCTGGGTGTTGTTGATAAACGGTTTTCGCCTTGCATAGGAGAGTTTTAACTTGCACTTACAGATGTAGCGACCAACTGTAGTTACTGACAGTGGGTTTCTGAAGTGTTCCTGAGCCCATGTGGTGATATCCTTTACACACTGATGTCGCTTGTTGATGCGGTACAGCCTGAGGGATCGAAGGTCACAGGCTTAGCTGCTTACGTGCAGTGATTTCTCCAGATTCTCTGAACCCTTTGATGATATTACGGACCGTAGATGGTGAAATCCCTAAATTCCTTGCAATAGCTGGTTGAGAAAGGTTTTTCTTAAACAGTTAAACAATTTGCTGACACATTTGTTGACAAACTGGTGACCCTCGCCCCATCCTTGTTTGTGAATGACTGAGCATTTCATGGAATCTACTTTTATACCCAATCATGGCACCCACCTGTTCCCAATTTGCCTGTTCACCTGTGGGATGTTCCAAATAAGTGTTTGATGAGCATTCCTCAACTTTATCAGTATTTATTGCCACCTTTCCCAACTTCTTTGTCACGTGTTGCTGGCATCAAATTCTAAAGTTAATGATTATTTGAAAAAAAAAAGTTTATCAGTTTGAACATCAAATATGTTGTCTTTGTAGCATATTCAACTGAATATGGGTTGACAATGATTTGCAAATCATTGTATTCCGTTTATATTTACATCTAACACAATTTCCCAACTCATATGGAAACGGGGTTTGTATATATATATATATATATATATATATATATATATATATATATATATATATATATATATATATATATATATATAATATATATATAGCTAGAATTCACTGAAAGTCAAGTATTTATTTTATTTATATATATATATATATATATATATATATATATATATATATATGAAATGCTTGAATTTCAGTGAATTCTAGCTATAAATATACTCCGCCCCCCCAGGAATTGTAGATGAGAATATTATCTGTAGCAGCAAACTTGTCCTTTCGAGGGATTGGCCTGCCGGGAGGGTTGGTGAGGGGATGAGGATGCCTCTATGGGGCTCCAGTCCTCCCGACTTGTCCCCTGATCGTCCATCCCTCATTGTTATTGAACACACTAACGTCGAGGAACTACTTTTAGTAAAACGGAGCTATAATCGGGTAATGTAACTACAGTTTTGCAGCACTTGTCATTCCAAGTTACTGCCTCGCCTCTAAGTGGGTAGAAGTTATTGCTAAATTATAAATCATGCCTCTCACATATATGGTAGAGGTTTTAGGACATCCATCCATCCATTTTCTACCGCTTGTCCCTTTCGGGGTCGCGGGGGGTGCTGGAGCCTATCTCAGCTGCATTCGGGCCGTAGGCGGGGTACACCCTTGATTAGAAATTGGTCAATTTTGAAATTCAGCTTGGACCCGAAGACATATAGGAGGACAATATGCTCATTTGGTCCCACTTATTTTTTGTTCTACCTGATTAGTGAAGGTTATGATTTGATTAATTCATCATCTAAATGGGGAACACAAGTCTTGTGCTGAAAGATACAAACAGCCCATCAGTCAGCATCTCAGTGAGAGCAGAGTAAAGTCAGTGATTGTTTTTTTATGTTCGTAGTTTTTATTTCTTGTTTAGCACTTAGCAATACTGCTACATGATGCTTGGTGTTTCACCCGAGCTGGCTCTACTTATCAGCTTCTAAAACTTGTAAGTCATCCTTATATTCAGGTTAAAGAATAGAAGGTTGTACATCATCATTTATCCCAAACTAGTCATTGTTGTCTCTTATGAAGTCTGCCATGATTAGTTGTTTCCGGCAAATGTTGCAATGCGCTCTGTGAAATCAATATGCCCCCCAAAAAATGTTCCGGAAGTAATTACGTGCTATTATGAATATACCGGTTACTACTTTATGCGTATATTTACAGCATGTATATAAAACATTGATGAAGATTTTTGGATGTTTTTAGAGGGTTTTATAGGAAGAATAGATTGACTCCTAAAACTTGCATTGTTAGCTGCCTCTTGCTAGCGTTTATTTACAAATTAGAATGCATAAAAAAGACATCTCAGACAGAGATTGTGAATAATAGGCAAAATCCCCCAGAAAATGCAGTTTACCTGTAAACAAATGTACAGTAGGTAGCATTCCATCCCACACACTTGATAACAATCATTTAATTTACAACAATGCTAGCAAATCATAAATATAATAGGATACACTTTATGAAAATGTGTTATTGTGTTCACTTTAGTTACTTGCTCTAAAACATTTTCAGTTCTATAATCTATTGTTCAAGTGTAGGATCAGGAATCAAAATCGGATCCGAGGCCAAAATGTTGATGGTAACATCCCTAATTAAAGATAAAAAAAAAACACTATCAAAATTAAATATGCACATATACAACATGAATTCAATAAAACTGTTAAGGTGATGTCCAACAAGTAGCTCTTCAAATCCTTCAGGTACAGCTCTCAATTCAAAACCTAACATTGATAGAGTGCACCCTGATTTGACCTAAACACAAAACAAACATTCTTTCAATCAGACATTACAAACAAGGACAAGGTCCTAAGTCTTTGTTTACCTTTTTGTTTGTCTCGTTCTCCTTCTGTATAAAAGGTCATCTTTCTTGCATCCATGCACAGTCTTCCTGCTCTCAGCTAGTGTTCACTTGTCATCATGTTGGCTCACTTGTGTTTAGGTCTGCTGGCTCTCTGCTCTCTGACTGCTGCGTCAGATCCCACCTGTGAAGAGCTCACGGCTCCTTTGGAGGATCGCAGCCTGGTATGTTTCATCCAAGTTCTATCTGCTTTCCATGGCTTATAAAGAACCCTGACCCTGAAAACATACTTTGTCTCTATGTTTGCTGTATGTGTCCATAGCTGTCTGGAAAATGGATTTTCACTCTTGGAACGTCAGACAATGACCATTTTATGAAGGAATATGAAAACGTCACTAGCTCCTGGGTTGAATTTACACCTGGTCCCAACAGTGACACATACAGCATTAGATGGAAAGACAAAGAGTAATAATTTTATTCGCTCTAATTTCTTCTTTTCAACAAAATGGATCACAAAGTAATGGTTTAACTTTCTCTTTACAAGAGCTGGAAATTGCACTTCGGAACATGTGACTTCAACCTTTATAAGCGCTACAGCAGTTGTGTGTAAGTATATTCTAAGAGATTTGACATATGCTATTGATAATGTCTTGATCAGTGTCACTTTTTTATTTAGTTACTGTCAAGTTACTTTTTACTTTCCCCCCAGAACTACAAAACCCAAAACCAGTGAAGTTTGCACGTTGTGTACATCGTAAATAAAAACAGAATACAATGATTTGCAAATCCTTTTAAACCTATATACAATTGAATAGACTGCAAAGACCAGATTATTATCGATCGAACTGCAAAACTTTGTTATTTTTTGCAAATATTAGCTCATTTGGAGTTTGATGCCTGTAACATGTCTCAAAAAAGCTGGCAAAAAAAACTGAGAAAGTTGAGGAATGCTCATCAAACACTTATTTGGAACATCCCACAGGTGAACAGTCTAATTGGGAACAGGTGGGTGCCATGATTGGATAAAAAAGCAGCTTCCATGAAATGCTCAGTCATTCACAAACAAGGATGGGGCGAGGGTCACCACTTTGTCAACAAATGCGTGAGCAAATTGTCCAACAGTTTAAGAACATTTCTCAAGGAGCTATTGCAAGGAATTTAGGGATTTCACCATCTACGGTCCGTAATATCATCAAAAGATTTAGAGAATCTGGTTAAATCAATGTTAGTACCCAACAATAATTAAATGTTTTAAAAAAGCATGTTGTTGTTTTGTTTTGTTTTTTTTCTCTTTTGGCACTTGGTGGAGGCGGTCACATTTTCCTCCCTCTCCGTTTCTCCCTGCTTGCTCTCTATGTCTTGTCTTGTCTATACTTTTTAAGAGCCTCTTTTTCTGCGCTATCCTTCGAAATCTAAACATCTAACATGGAATTGATAAGATGGACTCTCGGCTCAATTGACAAAGTCTTGTTGATGAGGAAAAGAGGTTCAGGGGAGCCTGGATGCCCTGATGGAACGATGGCTGCGAGGTACGCAAGAGACTCGTGGGAGAAATGGAAATTCATGTTCCTCTCAGTGCTTGCCGTTGAGGACGTGGAAGACATCTATGTATTTGGAACCGTGATCGCAGGGCATTGCTTTGGTGCATCGTCAAATTCGGCCATTCAAGGAGCTGAAAGGCTGCCCGTCGCAATGGAAGGCATGGGCCGAGCTGTGGGAACACAGACTGTGGTGATTTGTAAGTTGGATAAAATCACCGAAAGGCTTACTGAAATGCGAGAATTGACCAATCTGAGAGCCAGCATGGACGATTAGAACAGACAAGCCATTGAAATGTCTGCTCTCTTGGAAAACAACAATCTTTATATTTTATTATTCGACTCCCTCAAATGGCCTTGATGCTGCTCACAACAGAGGAAGTCTGTTCTGAAAACATCCTCTCAAGGACGTCACATCAGATAGCTGCTCTGAGATCCCTCCCTTCTCCAATAACACCTGGGACTTGCTTGCAATGCCTGCAGAGGAAGACTCTGGGCCTATAGACACACCATCACTACACCCTGGACGAGGGGCATATGGTTTGTAACATGTTTGTGTGCTTACGGCTATCAAGTTTATTTTCTTGGCCTCAGCCTGGAACCCCCAGTCTGAGTTTGACCTTTTTTTACTCACTCCCAAGCGTTTACCTTTTTCCCACTTTTCATGAATTGAATTTTCTGCTTCTGATTCCAATGCTAAGTTTGAGTTGCTCAATGCCAGGACCTAATTCAACAAGTTCTCAACACTGTTTCAATGTTATGTGCCTTGTGGGTTGTGCTATGCTACTGAAACACAATCACAGTATTATTACTCCTAACCCACAGCTCAATTCCTTGAAACCAACATGGGATATGATAACTCTTGGTGAGACTATTAATTGACTAGTAACCACCCTGTACCTGGGAAGTAGTACTCTGTGGATGCATGGATTCATATCGAATGACGTTACGTTTAAAATAAATGTCTACATCTTACAGCCCAGTTTAGCACACCTGATGCAGAACATTCTGAGCAATACCTAAAGTCGTGCCCTGACTGCCTCTTCGTCGTCGACGACATGACAGTGAAGGTTCCTGAAGGGGAACCCATTAAAGGCAGATACCTCTACTTCTTAAGTGAGTCTACATTTTCCTCTTACTCTTCACTGCACCCTGAATTAGGCTTACTTCCAAGACACTGTGCTTGATAAAGACTTCAATGAGTTCAGTGTGAGATCACAAGTCTCTGTGTGCAACAGCAAAGACCGGAACAGTTGATCCCGCCCACCTGGAGGTTGTCAAGAAGCAAGCCGCATGCCTCAATTTCACTAAAGATTTACACTTTACAAACACCACAGGTAATATGCTTCCTATTCTGTCTTACTTTGACACAATCACACATTGTCTGTAATGCTCCTCTCTCTGTCTTCCAGATCTGTGTCCATAAAAGGGTCAACATGAGAACAAAACTTCCTAGCGACGAAGACTGACAGTCACCTTCACATCACGTTTATCCTCAGACATCCTGCATGAAACACTGCAAACGTTAACCACAGATGTGTGTGTTGTATGCAGACTATACTCTGAAATGACCAGTTCTATATGTTCTGTGTTTCTTGGTTGCAACTCATTAAAAAGACAAACTGATGTGTTTCCTGTCACATGTCGGTCAATTAAATAACTTTAGTATTAATCACTGTAGTTGCACGTAATTGAACAGTTCACTGCTAGAAATGCCTAAAAATGAAAGAGACTATACATTAAGGAAAAAAACTAGCCAGACAGCGTGGCGTACGCTGCTGCTCACTGCTCCCCTCACCTCCCAGGGGGTGAACAAGGGGATGGGTCAATTGCAGAGGACACATTTCACCACACCTAGTGGTAATCACTGAAGGCCTAGGTGGGAAACGCACGGCCCGCCACTGCAAGCAGATGATGGTTACATGTTTGTTAGTATTTTAGAGTGCCTCTTTTTTTAGCCCAAACCCTTTTCTAAAGCAATAAAAATAAAAGTAATGCAAACTATTTTATTGTCAAAGTTGTAAGCTAGTAAACAGTACTATGTGCAAAATATCTAATTAGTATTATTTGTTCGTAACAATTTGCTAAATGCTGCCTGTGTGTGCACGTCACCAGAATAAAAGACCGACAGGTCCTGCTATTCATATGCTGCCAGCTCGCCGTTATATAACAAGATAAACAGGATACAATGTGCCCTGGTGGCAGCCCACTGTTACACAACACATCTTTGGAGGGGGTATCTTGCAGGCAGGCCTCCTTGACATCAGTGTGCTGCTGCGCCATCTTCACTCAGTCATGTCTGCACAGTTGGTCGTCGTTCTGCTGGCCCTCACCTCCTTGTGTGCCGCTGCATCACCGGAACATGACTGCGAAGATCTGGTGAAGCCTCTTTTACTGGACAACCACAGCCCTGTGAGTATTGCGTCAACATGTCTCAATGACATCATGCGTAATTTTACATAAGTTGAAATGATGCATCAATGCAACATTTTCTATTTTTTTTTAAATATGACTCATTTTTGGACTTTTAGGCATGCACTCGTATTGATGTAAGAAAAAAAAAAGTCTAAATAAATTACTGTAAAATATTAACTATTATTAGGCTAAGGGTTTTCCACTTTAAACAAGTATATATTGTGCAACTACCTTCAGAATGATTGATATTGTGGGCTTTTTACTATTTAAAATCCAATATGTTTATATAACGCGACTGTTTTAGTTTTTTTGAGTACTTTTCCAAAAAATAACAAATTAAATCCTACAGACAATACCCCCATAATGACAATTATTATTGAAAAAACGAAAACTAAAAATCACATGTACATAAGTATTCAGACCCTTTGCTTAATACTTAGTTGATGCACCTTTGGCAGCAATTACAGCCTTGAGTCTTTTTGAATACGATGCCACACCTATCTTTAGGTAGTTTCGCCCATTCCTCTTTGCAGCACCTTTCAATCTCCACCAGGTTGGATGGGAAGTGTTGGTTTTAATCCAGGATGTGTCTGTAAATTTTTGCATTCATCTTAGTCTAGTCAGGGAGGTGACCAAGATCCTGATAGTCACTCTGTCAGAGCTACAGAGGAACAACTATCTCTGCAGCAATCCACCAATTGGGCCTCTATGGTGGAGTGGCCAGATGGACGCCATTTCATGGTAAAAAAGATGCACCTGAAAGACTCCCAGACCATGAAAAACTAAATATTCTGGTCTTATGAGACAAAGATTGAAGTCTTTGGTGTGAATGCCAGGCATCATGTTTGGAGGAAACCAGGCCATCAACAGGCCAATACCATCCCTACAGTGAAGCGTGCTGGTGGCAGCATCATGCTGTGGGGATGGTTTTCAGTAGTCAGGATAGAGAGAAAGATGAATGCAGCAATGTCCAGAGACATCCTGGATAAAAACCAACGCTTCCCATCCAACCTGATGGAGATTGAGAGGTGCTGCAAAGAGGAATGGGCGAAACTAACTCAAGATAGGTGTGCCAAGTTTGTGGCATTGTATTCAAAAAGGCTCAAGGCTGAAATTGCTGCCAAAGGTGCATCAACTAAGTATTGAGCAAAGGGTGTGAATACTTTTTTTTTTGGACTTTTTTTCCCCCATAAATTTGCTTCATTGGGAAAAAAAAAAAAAATCAAATTGTCACTACGGGGGTACTTTGAGGACAAAAAATAATTTGTTCCCTTTTGGAATAAGGCTGTAACATAACAAAATGTGGAAAAAGTGTGAATACTTTCCGGGGGCACTCTATGTTGTCTTGGTTCCATGATGAGTGTTTTTGGTGACGTGTTGCCAGATCTTCGGGAAATGGGTCCTCCATGTGGGCTCATGGGACACGCCGGGCCTGAAGAACGACCTGGTGGTCGTGAACACATCGTGGATTGAACTGTCTGCATCCTCACGGAGCGACATCATCTCCCTCTACTGGGGTGACCGCCTGTAAGCGCGCCATTTTCCTTTGTTGACGTTGAGTCGTCATCGCCATATCTCAGCGACTGTGTCTCACCTTTCAGGAATGATGATAAATGTCTTCAGGGATCAGCTGACGTCACCGTGACTGGCATGACCAGTAACGCCACCTGTAAGCGTCACCTCAAATAGCATGTACAGGTCCAAAAGTTGTTATACACCACCTCAATGGATGTGAAACTGAATAATGTCATTAAAGTGTATACTTTTAGAGGTTTGGCAAAAAATATGTGATATATTGGGAATTATTATGTAGAGTGGTTCTATTTTCCGGGGCTTAAAATCATTGAAACAAAAATTACTAACCATAAGTTTTGGATGAACAATATAATTTGCAGTCAGTGAGTGATGACCAAATTCAGTTTCCTCCTTGGAGAGGACGTCACTTGCTTTGTGGGTTTTACTGCCTTCACTTCTGTCTGGGACAAGTAAAAAGACACATTAGTAGTTGGAGTATACTCCCATTTCTTTGCATCAAAAAGTCTTGAATTGCTTTAAGGATATGTTTATGGTCATTTTCCACCCTTGCCATGTGTCAGTTTTGTAGCATTTTTCTGATTGGAAGCGATTCACCATTCATCAAGGTCGTGACAGTTCCCCCCTCCCAAAAATAAAAAAAGGTGGTGGTCGAAAATGCTTACCTACAATCTTGTCCTTTTCAGTCCCTAAAACCACTAATAATTATAGATTACAAATTGTTCTAATCTATATTTTGTAAGTATGATTTTCCTTCATTTTTCTCAAATCATACATTTGAGTCCTTTAAAGTGGAAGTATTCTGAATACAGTACAATTTGTAACTGGTAAATGTTGTATTATTTAACCTCTTAAAGCTCAACGTGGAATGTGTTATTGTTCTTAGTAGGGTTGTACAGTTTACCGGTACGAGTATAGTATCGCAGTACTAATGAATCAAAAAGGCTACTATACTCTGTTTGAAAAGTATCGGTTCGCCATATTTATTTTTTTTTTTTACAGGCATGACGTTGCGTCGTCGTCTTGTCGTGACATTGCTGGTTTTACAAGCAGACGAGCATGTTCAGCAGTGCACAATCACGGAGTACTTACAAGCAGACAGTGTGTAGACAGAAAAGGGAGAATGGACGCATTTTGGCTTAAAAACTAAAGATAAAGATAAAGCTATAACACTGAAACGCCCTGAGGAAGAGGTACTTTAAAACATGTCTAGCTAGTTAGCGGCTAACGCCCATCCGCAGTCGGCAGTGTTTTGGCTACTTTTAAATCACCAATTCTCGCCTCCATGGCGACAAATAAAGTGAGTTTTTTTTACAAGTATCCCTGCAGGACGAGGAAAAGCTTAACATGTTTCACTACACACTGTAGGAAAATACAATAGCTCACCAGCGTCACAATGTAAACAAATGTAATCGGTGGATCTACACCTGACATCCACTGTAATGATACCAAGTACAAGAGTGTATCTAGTCGATACTACTATAATTGCAACAATATTTTTTATCGTCACAAAATCTATTCATATTATATTCATAAAATCAGGAAATATGTCCCTGCACACATGAGAACCTAAATTATGATCAATGTATGATCCTGTAACTACTTGGTATCGGATTGATACCCAAATTTGTGGTATCATCCAAAACTAATATAAAGTATCAAACAACAGAAGAATAAGTGATTATTACATTTTAACAGAAGTGTAGATAGAACATGTTGAAACAGGAAGTAAGCCGATCTTTACAGTAAATGAACAAGTAGATTAATAATCCATTTTTACAGTTTGTCCCTCATAATGTTGACAAAATAATAGAATGATAAATGACAATATGTTACTGCATACGTGAGCAGACTAATTAAGACCCTTTGTTTGTTTACTTACTAATAAAAGACAAGTTGTCTAGTATGTTCACTATTTTATTTAAGGACAACATTTTTCTCCAATTGCAATAAGAAACATATGTTTAATGTGCAGTAAGATTTTTTGTTAAAATAAAGCCAATAATGCAATTTTTTGTAGTCCCCTTTGTTTAGAAAAGTATTGAAATACATTTACATGAAATACAGTGCCGGTATCGAGACAACCCTAGTTCTTAGTGTACAACATCAACAACATAACAATTCTTGTATCTGAATACTTGAGGATCTAAAAGAAATATATTGAAAATGTATCAGTGTTGTTTTCATATCTCCGCAGACAACATCCACAACCACACTTCCTATCACGAGGGCAAGTACTACGAGACCTGCGCCGAGTGCCTCCTGTCCGAAGACACCACACTCCTGCCGGACGGAAAATCTTTGGGCCGATATCTTTTCCTCTTTAGTATGTCAGTCTTCTTTTATTGTGCAGTATTATGAGCCATGACTGCAGAAACTAGGTCAATTATACTACTTTAACAACCCCCATAATATACAGAGGAGATGCACCTTCATTTGGAAATGCACAATACTCCAATGAGATTTGGATTCTATGTGCAAACATAAAACACGTTTTAGGGACCGTCAACTAAGCGCAGAAGTGAAAATAGGTACAACTGTCATGAAATGTAGATTATGTTCTACTCACAAAGTGAAAAAAGGTGATTTTTTTTGGCTCATGTTTGCCAACTATTAATATATGAAAAATAGTTCTTTAATGTAGTTACATAAGCGTTGAGACAACATATGGATAAAGCAATTTAAGTTGTATAGCTCATATACTCTAGCATACAAAATATGTATAAAATATAAAAATATTTATAAATGTATGTATACATGTAATTATATATAATTACATTAGTTTTATTTAATTGTAGAAAAATAGACTTAAGTATTTTTTTCGGTTTTGCAAAAAATATAATCCAATTTGGTCTTATATTAGGCTAACAAATGACACCATTGTTTTCTGTTTTTGCATGAAATATCTAAAAGTCCATATTATTAACATAAAATAAAAATATTTTAGATAACGTTTAGATAACATCTCCATGAATCGCTACCTTAACGTGGTGGAGGGGTTTGAGTACCCAAATGATCCGAGGAGCTGTGTTGTCGGGAGCTACATGCCCCGTGGTAGGGTTTCCCAAGGCAAACTGGTCCGAGGTTATGAGATGGACTAAGAGCCGTTCAAAAGACTTTTATGAAGAAAAGAAGACCCAGTAACAGCACCACGCCCGTGTAAGGGATACCAGGACCCCACTGTGGAGCCAGGTCCAGGGTAGAGGCTCGTCAGCGAGCATCTGGTGGCCTGGACTTCCTCCACAGAGCCCAGTCGGGCACAGCCCGAAAGATCTACCACCTGCAGGGGGATCCATGAGAGTCCGATGCTATGTGGATTGGATAGCAGTCGAAGGGGAATGCCTCAGCGACAAGGTCCTCAGTTGCCAAATCCTGTTGTTGGGACATGGAATGTCACCTCTCTGACGGGGAAGGAGTTTGAGCTTGTGCATGAGGTCGAGAGATACCGTCTATATATAGTCAGGCACAGCATAGGCTCTGGAATCAAACTCCTTGAGAGGGGTTGGATTTTGCTATATGCTGGAGTTGCCGCGGGGAATAGGCAGCGAGCAGGTGTAGGCTTATCATTAGTTCTCCAGCTTGGCATCTGTGTTGGAGTTGTCCCCAGTGAACAAGAGGCTTCTTTCCCTGCGCCTTCGGGTCGGGGACGTGCTCTGACTGTGGTTTGCGCGTATGCGCCAAATGGCAGTTCAGAGTACACGGCCTTCTTGTGGACCCTGGAGGGAGTGCTGCAGGGTGTCCCCCCCAGGGACTCTGTTGTTCTACTGGGTGACTTCAACGCACACGTTGGCTGCGACAGCAAAACCTGGAGGGGCGTGATTGGGAGGAACGGCCTCCACGATCTGAAACATAGTGTTCTGTTATTGGACTTCTGTGCTAGCCACAGAAGTGTTATCTATCCATTAAATGGATAGATAACATTTAATATATACTGTATTAAGCATAATGTATAATAATTTTCATCTTAATAACAAAATGAAAAATATTATATATGTTTGATATATATTCAATATTATATTAAACATAAAATACAATGTTTTATACATATTAAACATATACTGTATAATATTCTTTATTTTATATTAATAAACTAGACTTTTTCTGTTATGCAAATATTAATAAAATAAACAAATACAATTGTGTATACAATTATATTTTATCCTATTTAAAAAGTATATTTATATAAACCTGTATACATAATATACAAAATAAAAAATATACATTTATTACAAAAAACCTTTAGATATTTTTTTTTTGCTATGCAAAAACCATGAAAATCCTATTTAGTTTTCTATAAAGCTAACAAATGACAGATCAGACCAGAAATGTAAACCCTTTTTCATTGAAAATTGTACATGTAATGTTTTATGAAGTGCAAGCAGACACCGAATGTAGTAAGATATTTTTGTGACAAAAATTAAAAAGTCCAAATTGTCATTGCACATTTTGATTAGTTGTAGATCAGCTAACCATAATTTTAATATATGATTACTTTATCAATATTTTGTCTCGTGAAATTATCAATATCATTATTATTATCGATATCATTTTGTCTTGCTGCAGAAGTGCATCACTTGTTGTCATTTATATGGCCTGTTGCTTTGATTTTAATTGTAGGTCGGGATTGTATCAACCATATCAGTTTACTTCAGTTATTATTTCATTATAATGTTATTATTTCCATTTTTTTAAGCCCGAACTGGTAAACTGGAGCCTTCTGAGTTGGACACCTTCAAGAAGCAAGCGGCCTGTCTTAATTTCCCCGATGAGTACTACTTTATGGGCACACGTGAGACGTCATTTTTCACTTTTATATGTACTTCCAACTTTCCTGTTGCATCATTGTCCTGTGTTTTGCTTTTCAGACCTGTGCCCTGACAACAGAAAGACTGAGACTCCTGCCTCTGCAAACTAGAACTTGAAACATGCACGTGCAGAGGAGCAAATGTCTTACTAACCCAGGGTGTCCTTAAATGTCCCCTTGTGCTGGGGGATAACTAAACATGGAATAATGTTTAGGTCGGAACAAAAATTAGTTGAATAGACAAAATAAAACATTATTCACTTCTTGTGTGCAGTGGTTGATTTTTTCTAAGCCCTTAGTAAAAGAACCTTCCACAAAGACTGTTGCCGGGTAACATTGTGGTGACCCTTTGCTGGGAAAACAACCTTTGTTACACTGCAGAAAAGCTTTTGGCGAATGGTGGCACTTGGCCCAGAGTCCTTTCAAGCGTCAAGATGTTCATTCAGCGCTCGGTCAAAGCATTATGAGAAACAAGGTTCCTCTGTGCAGAATTCACCTTTTCTCCACTCCTTTACGGTAACCATTTTGAAAAAAATCACTCTTTTCGAGAGAGAGAGAGCAATGTTCGGCAGTAACACTCTGCAGTGTGGCAGTTCAACATGACTCTCGTGCCTGCCTTTACCTTCTTGTTGGCCCTCGCCACATTTTGTCATGCTTCTGCACCAGACTGCAAGGACCTGGTCCAACCCTTCATGCCAGAGGATCCAAAACTGGTAACATTTTGTTATTTTTATCGTCTTATTTTTTGGTAGAGAATGTAGCGCAGTGTAGTTCTACGTTAGAGGTGTGACATTCGCAAACGAGTCGAGTCTTTTGAACTGCTCTTTTAAGTGAACAATGAGAACCTATTCCCGGTTGAGAGCCGTTTGTTATGCACGTGCAAGTTTGGTGTCGGCAATTGTTCGCTTTTGCACCTGCGTGCCGCCCGACTAGCAACTGGACGAGAGAATGAGTCAGAGTTAAGGAAATTTACCATTTAGATTAACTCTTTTTAAATTTAAGGATAAATGTATTTTTACACATAAGAACAGTGAAATACATTACACACACACACACACACACACACACACACACACACACACACACACACACACACACACACACACACACACACACACACACACACACACACACACACACACACACACACACACACACACACACACACACACACACACACACACACACATTTTAGGGCAGCATAGCTCGGTTGGTAGAGTGGCCGTGCCAGCAACTTGAGGGTTCCAGGTTCGATTCCCGCTTCCGCCATCCTAGTCACTACCGTTGTGTTCTTGGGCAAGACACTTTATCCACCTGCTCCAAGTGCCACCCACACTGGTTTAAATGTAACTTAGGTATTGGGTTTCACAATGTAAAAGCGCTTTGAGTCACTAGAGAAAAGCGCTGTATAAATATAATTCACTCACAATATATATTTATTTATAAATATATACATACATACATGCATACATACACAAATTAATATATACATATATATATATATATATATATATATATATATATATATATATATATATACACATACATATTTATATTTATATATATACATAATATAGTATATATACATACATATATGTATATAGCATACCTGCCAACTTTTGAAATCAGAAAAACCTAGTAGCCAGGGTCCAAGGGCCACAGGCCCCGGTAGGTCCAAGACAAAGTCCTGGTGGGGGGTTCCTTCGCCCCCCGACGCAAAATGATTATTAGCATTCAGACAGGTTAAAATGTTGCTAAAACCATCACTTTTCTATCAGTCACAGTGACTTTTCAAAACAAAAATATTACAGCAAAAATCATATGGGTTGATTGACATGTTTATTCTGTAAGCTAACTTCAATAGTTTGAAATTATTTTGATAGTTAATGCCAGTTATCCTGTCAACCTTTCACAAGAATTCAATTTGTTAATTGAAAGTATAAACAGAATAAACACTTTTTACAGTAAACAAATGGTAAAACAGTACTAAACAATTCCATTAAAAAAAAAATTGGTGTCATTATTAACTTTCTGTCCAAGCTTGTATAATCTACTGCCTTGTTCAATTGTAAAAAATATTCTGTGCCTAAAATTCACATTTCTATCACAATCATCATACTGTAAACATGGTAAGCTAACTTCATTAAAATTAATAGTCCTGTCAATAGCATGGAATTACAATTCAAATGTAGTTTTTTTGTAAGCCTTTCAAAAGAATTCAAAATATGAAAAATTAATGAAAATTAATTTAAGCCATCAGACACTTGAAAAGTGGCACATCACATCTCTAATGTAATCATTTTAACTTTTCAACACAAATAGCACTGCAAAAATATTAAGGACATACTTCTGTATTTTGGTAGTTATACTGTCAACATTTAACAAGATTTCTTCAACTTGGACTTGAAAGCATTAATAGTATAAACACTTTTAACAGTATAACAGTACTAAACAATTCCAATAGATAACATTGGTGTCATTACCTTTTTGTTTGCTCAATTATTGCCTCCGTAAATAAAACTTCGGCATTTATCACATCCAAAGAATCTGTTTGGGCGACGAAAAACGTTGAAAGTTTTCCACTTGTATCGCTGGCAACGGCATTAGACTTGTGTTTTTTTGTCCCAAAGTGGTCTTTTACATCGCTAATTCCTCCGTGTCCGATCGAAAAATCTTGTCTGCACAAGGTGCAATTCGCATAGTTTTCACCCTTTTTGGAACGGATAATTATTCCCGGATAGGCTTTTGAATATTCTTCACGGAATGACTGCAGTTTTCTTTTCGGTTTAAGACTCTTATGCGATTTTTCTCCGGCTGATTCCATGATCGTTCGCTCGTTTGGAAACAATGGCAACTGGTGCCTCGTGCTTGGCAGCGGTGCTATAAATAGCCTTGCGCATGTGTAACAGGTACGTTAGCTATTATAGTAGACGTTCTCAATATTTGGGCTAATCAGAAGTCTAGATTACGACTCGGAGAGAGTAGGACAGACACAATTAAATGCTTTAAATTATACTGGTGTTATTTAAATATGTACAGTTCAACAAATAGTGGACATACATTGATAGGAATGGCCATTCAAAACAAAAGAAAAAAACAGCAAGGGTTCAGGTAATTCATAACAGGTAGTATCAAAAGTTCTTAAAAGGTCATATGAGACTGATCGCAGTCCATATGCGCATTCAGAGTTCATACAGCCACACGGTTTGGGGTTGTGGGTATGGCAGTTTGTAGTGAGAGTTCAGTTTATGGGCAGGGTGTGTATGAGGTAGTGCAAAGGGCTGCAGAGCAATGAGGTGCGAGGCAAGGGGTTCGGCTATAAGCCGCCTACCGGCCCGACCAGAGCAGGTGGAGTTCAGGGGTTGAGAGGTGGAGATCCTTGGGCTCAGGCTCGAGGCCTATCTACAGCTCGCCATCCAAGACTTAGGGACCTGGCCTGCGTAAGCACAGGACCCGAAGTTCAATCAATGTGCGCACATAAACATCAACATTAAGTCATCTATCGTTCGACCTTCAATAAATAAGTTACACTTATTATTATCATTACTAGCTATAATACTGCTAACATTAACAATATTTAAACAATCACATGCATGTATAAAATATAACACGACAGTACAGTGTTGTCACTATGACGGGAGTAACATTAACAATAACAGTGACGTCACTATGACGGGTGTAACCGCACACCAGCGGCAGTATTCATTCATTGTCTTTGCCATAGCATAAAAAGTGCAAATGGCCACAACACTCAGTTACCATATGTAAATACTCACAATAAAGACTCGACATAAATATAAATTCAATCGGATCAGAAACATTGGAGGAAACGGGATTAAAACCCGATGCTAACCGCCCATAGGAAATACATGGGTACGGCTAGTCGCTACTATTAGCAAACAGATTCACTTACCAACTCGGCTTAATATCTTATCATCGACACACTCTCTCGTCGCAACACGTCCCTGATGTTCGGCACCTACAAGTTTACAATTAGTTGTAAAATGTTGAACGGTTGTTTTTACAATATGCAAGCAAACGACAACTTTAAAACATACCGGCTTCATATGTCCCCAGGCTTAGCCACCGCACCTGGCAGCCATCTTGGAATGCTAGATTTTATAGAGCGTGATTGGCTGCAGCGGGTCACGTGAGCGCATGTGTTAAACTCGCGAGATTAAACGTGGAAACGGCGCAGGTAATATGAGATGTCATGAGAGGAAATATGGCTTATTTCCCACCCGTGTTACACATGGCATTCGGAATGGCTCGATAGGAAGTTACGGGAAGCAGTGTCGATTGTCATTGTTGTTACGCGATTTCGTGAATACAACTTTAAAAAAAAAAAAATTTTTTAATTAATGAAAAACTGTATTTTTTATCACTGCAACCGTAACCCGGAATAGGTTGATGAAAACCGTACTAATTACGGGAAAACCGGAGTAGTTGGCAGGTATGATATAGGTATGTACAGTATATGTGTGTATATATATGTTGAAATTATTATTTTTATTATTATATATTATTATTACTTCTTTTTGGATTCACTTTTTCGGAACCATAATTCTAAAGAGTAGTAGTTAAAGTGTACGCACACCAGGTATTGTAGTACATACTTTTTATTATATATTTATTATTTTAATTTGTAATGCATTTTATTCCTATTTTATTTGTGTATTTTTCTATACTGTTAAAATGCTACACATGTTGTTAGATGAGGGAAAATTCAAACTAATGACGTCACTGTCCAAGCATTAAATATGGCTCCTCCTTATGGAATGTTTACAATGAAAACACAACAAAAATAAGATTATGGTCAAAATGTCAGAATAATTCTCACCAGTAGAGTAAGATATATGTGTACATTTGGTTATTCTGATATACCTCGTATCGTATAACTGATGCTAGTAATTGTTTCTTTGATAAAAACAAAAACCTAAAAAAAAACAAAAAGTAACTATTATAACAAGCCAGTCTTTTAAACGGCTCTTTGAAAAGAACGGCTCCTCAAGATCCGGCTCTCTTCAAAGAGCCATAAATCCCATCTCTATTCTACATTACTGCAAAGTAGGAGTGTCCTGATACAACATTTTCAATTTCCAATTGGAGCCTTGATTATTGGCTGATGCCAACAGATAATATACAGGTATATGATATCAGCACAAATCAAGTACATACTTGTAATAATTTAATATAATATGTAATATAATGTAATATACTATTTTATAGTGGGGCTTGTTAGAAAGGCTTGATCGAGTGTAATTACTCAAACAGAGAACAACGGTATGTACTAGTAATGGTAAATGACGCCCTGGTGAGTGTATGGCACACTCATTAGCTGTATTGACACTTCATTGTGTTTCATAATGCTCATCCGCCATTTACAGCATTACAAATGTCACTACATGGTTAGGGTTAGCACGAATCGTGGTTCGTCCTTTTTTTTTGTCTTAAGTTTTTTTTTGTAGTTTGTAGTAATTTCAACATAAATATATACACACATATACATATATACTGATCAAGTGAAATGTACAGTATAAAAAAAAAAACACAAACTTTGTCAGGTTTATGCTTTTGAGATGGAGAGGTAATTTGTTTTTGGCGACACCTCGTGTTCACTATAATTAATTTAAGCGCTTGACAGAGTGGGTGGAATGATGCGGACACATTTGTTACAGGACACTTTTTAATATTTTGCATCACAAATATGCAACTATGATCATTGCTTGTTTATTTTGACAATTATCTTTTAGACTGCGATATTGTTAAATTAAGGACACTTATGTCTAGCTTCATCTAGCGTGCTATTTTGTGCTTAGCTGCTGTGAAGCTGCGCAGCAAGCTCCTAGGCAAAAGACCCCAAACTAATTGAGTTAATACATATCCTGTATAAAAGTATGTTTTAAATACAACTGGTCCTATAGGTACCTTGTTATTGTGCATCACTTAGATGTTCAAATACAACAGGATAGCACTGCTAGTAGCTCGCTGGCAACTAGCGCGCTAATCACTAGCAATGTTAAATGCTATGCTGACATGAATATAATAATGATTTATTCATGAATGTATGTTTACCTTTTTGTAAATAACTTGCACAAGTAAACACGCTGCAGGACTCCTGTATCGGCGCGTATAGCGATATCATCCGATACTTGTTTTTTGGCTGATATGAGACCGGTTTTTCGAGCCATTCTGCAAGGCACAACAACGACAAAACAATTGTGATTTTGCTTCCCTTGCAGATATTTGGAAAATGGGTGTATGTGATGGGAGCTGGCGACCCCCAGCAGTACCATCAGGCCATGCAGTCGGTGCAAAGCTCGTGGATCGACTTGTCGCCGACGGTGCAGAGTCACGTGGTGACGCTAAGATGGGGCGATCGCTGCTTGTAAGTCCCTTCATCGGAAGAATCTTTCAAAGGAACTTTTGGCAAAATATGCTTTGTCCCACACAGCAATCGTTGTATTTTGGGTGAAGTGAACGCAACAACTGTCGGACTTGCCACCATGTTTCGCAGTAAGTGGACCATAAGAGATGAGGAAACATGACCTATTGTACGGTCACTTCCTAGGGTACAAAATCCAACACATGATCAAACACACAACTTAATTACACTCATGGTATGTAATAAGTTAGAATATACAGTTGTTTGTATTATATATATATATGCAAGATTCTGGTATAATTAATGTATGACGTGCGATATATGGTACGGTATATGATATACTGTATCATAATATGATATACTGTATATTTTATGATATACGATATACTGTATCATATGTTATGATATAATATGATATATGATATACTGTATCATATGTTATGATATATGATATACTGTATCATGTTACGATATATGATATACTGTATCATATGTTATGATATATGATATGATATACTGTATCATATGGTATGATATATTGTATCATATGTTATGATATAATATGATATACTGTATCATATGGTATGATATAATATGCTATGACATGTAACATATGTCATACACTGTAAACAAATACTATAACAATTGTATGATATATAGCATATGTTAAAATATTTGCTACAACAGTGGTTGGATTTTTAACCAAGTACCACCATAATGACCAATGTTAAAATACAGTAGCGTAGTAGGCCAAGGTATTCATTAAAAACAAGGCAGAGCTTTTATTTAACAAGTATATTTAATATTTTTGGCCACTGTAACATTACACACAGTTGGAACAGTAACACTGTGTTTGAATATAGGGAAATACAACGCCGTATTTTAAACAAGCGATTCCTTGGCGTACCAATAGATGGAGCCCGCGTACCACAGCTTGAGAGTGAATGTGCTATGATTTAATATGCTATATGTGACATATCATAGA